>NW_024815272.1:0-2285 GCF_019175285.1 Sceloporus undulatus
TCAGAATGAGCTAGGACTGGCTAGGCAAGCAAAGAGCAACAAAACGGTTATTTCCCCCCAGATATATTCATGGCAAGAGAATGCCCAAGAGACTGTAGGACTGCTGTTCATTAAAGACAGAAAAAGTCTATCAGATCACAATGGAAAGGCAGAACTACTCAGTATTTACTTTGCTTCAGTTTTCCCCTGAAAAGATAAATGTGTACTTCCATGCAGCAGCAGAGAGCTTGGCAAGACATGTGGACTGCAAATCAGTATTGATAATGAGTTAGTCAGGAATTACATAGCTAACCTAAATGAGTTCAAATCTGCAGGGCCAGATGAACTGCAACCCAAAGTACTGAAGAAAATTGCTGATGTACTCTCTGAACCTCTTGGCATCCTTTTTGAGAAATCTTGGAAAACTGGTGAGGTGTACCCCTGATGTACTCAATAAAAACAGTAACACTAAGAATTTACACAGAGGCATCATGTGAGCTGCATCAGTTTATGCTGTATGACAGGTCCTAGTAATTTCAAGAACAGTGAAAAGGTTTGTGCCTGTTCCAAGAGATTCCTGTTTTAGGTTAGCTAGGTGATTCCTAACTCTGTATAAATCTTGATTTGGGAGCAGCAAGATTCTGCCTCTCCTTTGCTTAATTGAATGTAAATTGCCTTTCCACTTTAAACTTAATTAAAGGGGGAAGTGGGAGAAGGAGAGAGAAACTGGGACACTGTAGCAGCAATTGAAAAAGCAGGACGGTAAAAGATTAACTGGGACCATCCCTACCAAATTAGGTGACTTGGAGGATATGTAACTTTTTTTTAAAAAGAATGTTATGTTCATTCAAAATGTATACCCATGATTTCTAGGGTTGTGGGAAGATGGTCCAATAGTGCTGGGGGGGGGGGGGAATGCAAAATTGCTTTCTCCTATGTACTCCAGTCTCCAGAGGGCACAGGATAGTATTTTGAGTTTTTAAATCCTTTTTAATTCCTTCCTCCCAATATGTGAAAAATGGCCTTGGAGGCCATGTGTTGCCCATTTATTAAACTCTCCCCATTCTTAATACAGAAAATACATACTTAGGTACATATATTAATGAGGACAGAGCCTAACAATGCACATATATTTAAAACAGCTTTATGGATAAAGAACAGACGCAAAACAGGTCCAATTTCCATATTAGGGTGGCCATGTGTTAATAAGAAAAAGAATATTGGTATGGGTAGCTCTGCTTCTGGAAACTGGCAAATGAGATTTATGGCAATTACTTGTATTCAAGACAAGCTCTGTGGAAATTAGGTTATGTCTGCACCAGTTGTTTTTTCTTGTTAAATGTGCCAAACCATGTCAAGAAAAACCAGTATAGCTCATACACTACTGTAAATGGTATTTAGATTATGTTCTCTTCCAGGAACTACCTAGGGAAACCAATATCATATTCTGATTTTTCTGAGACATCACTTCCTTAAAGAGGGAATAGCATATCTGAATGTTCCCTCCTCATCGGCTGTCTTCCCCAACAACACCAGTTGTCTCACACATACCACACCATGCACTGACCCTGCATTCAGTATACAGTAAAATAGCCCCCAATTAAATAGCAAATGCTACAGGGGGTCCATCCACTGCCTGCTTTTACTTCTCCATGTCTAAGCAACTGTGGTTTGTGTGGCATACAAGTCCACGAAGCTATATCATTTCACATGAAGAAAATCTATTTTAATAAGCATTAGTGATACTGGGTGGCAAAATACAAGACAGTCCAACATGCGGAACTTAAAAGCACAATCAGGATTCATATTAACAGCCACATTTACTAACACCATATAATGCCTGCATTAAACCTTACAAGAGGAGAATCGCTTCAAAGAGTTTGATGTTTCTCTGTGACTGCTAATGCTGTACCAGACAGGACCGTCCTCTGTTGCTGTTTTGAAATTCTGGCTGCCTTAGTCTTCCCAGTGTGTCTTCCCAACTATTCTCATACCCTTTCCTCTTAATGGCACTTCTGCTATAAATATGAAACATATTGGCTTGAAGGGCTTTGGGGGGGAGGAGATCTGTACATACCATCTGCAAAAACAAAAGGATTTCTAACAATGGAACCCAGTGGTTCTGATGTCAGAGGAGTGTTGAATCTGCTCCAAGTTTCAGTCTGAACTTTAAAAAAGCTATCCAAAGTTCTGAACTCCACCCAGAGTGATATCTGGCCCACAGTATCAAACTTTTTCTGCAACTATTCTGAGCTGTCTAACCCAAAAGACACACAGCAAATATAATGGGAACAATTTTATACAGT
>NW_024815273.1:0-2285 GCF_019175285.1 Sceloporus undulatus
GTCTGACATGGGGGTCTGTAGTAGACTCCCACCATAACATCCTTGTTGTTTCCCTCCCCTTTGATTTTTATCCAGATGCTCTCCACCTGGCTTCCATGATTGATGTCCTGGATCTCTTCACTGGTGTAAATATCTCTGACATATAGTGCTATTCCTCCTCCTTTCCTGTTTGGCCTATTTCTCTTAAAAAGGTTATACCCCTCTATTTTCACCCCTGCCCCCTAGTGACTCACAGATGTGACTCACTGAAGATGTTACTACAAGCACACTCTTCCTAGAGTTTAAAAAGCAATTAAACAGTCACCACTTCAAATGGCTGCCCAGCTACCTCTCTCCTCCTCCTCTCTGTAGCAGGAACTGATCTTTTAAATAGTATTGTGTGTCTACCCATTGTTGATTTCTAGGGAGAGGTGGGTAAGAAATCATAATCATCACATCAACCTGTACAATCTGTATAATCTGCCTATAAATATACATGAGGAACATAAAGGTACCTAAAGGTACTATGACTAAAGAGCCAGTGTAGAGTAGTGGTTTGAGAATGGGACTATGACTGTGGAGATCAGGGTTCAATTTCCTGCTCAAACATGGAAACTTGTTAGGTGGCCTTGGATGAGTCACACACTCTCAGCTCGAAAACCTCATGAATCAGAAACCACTTGAAGGCACACAACACTACCACCATAAGGAAGCTAAAGGACATCAGTTAATCCATACTTGTTCAAAACAGAAAAAGTGTTTTGAGATGGGATAAGATTTAAAATAAGAGTGAATTGTGTGACCTTCCAGATATTGCTTCTAGCATTCCTTACCATTGGCTATGCTGGTTAAGGCCGATGTGAGTTGCAAGCCAACAACATCTGGAGGGCTACACAATTCCCACTTTAAAAGCTAGCACCAAGCCCATGTTTTGATTGTAAGGGTTGATATTAGCAGGACCCCTGGAACACTGGTCTCGCATAGTATAAGATGGCTTCTTACATTCTCTTTTAATTTACAACACAGCCTGTGTTCATCTCACACCCATCCATTTAAAGAAGGGATGAAGTTATAATTACCTTTATATCTTGGAGGTAGATTTTTACCATGCTTACTTTTTCAGATTCTTCAGTAAGTTCCAGTCTGCTAATGTTAGCAAATTCTGCCAGCATGGTTATGATGTTCAGTTTGTTATTAACAACCTGGCTGATTCCATATTTGGCTCCCACCAGGAGGGTAACAGATGACTCTCTGTCCTGTAGCTACATGGGAGAGAATGGTCTTAGAATATATTAACAATGCCGTATCACAATGCTTTATCTGTGTATCTCACCTAAACCAAATTGACTGTGGAGCTACCTTCCCACAGAGATATGCTTGCATTCCCTAGCAATGGCATTATATCCTATCTAGCACCAGGTTAAAATTTATTTATTTTTCTAAGCATTTTAAATTGGTCTATTTAACTGGCTGATTGGAGCAGTCAGTTTTATTGTACATCATATTATTATATTTTGTACATCAACATGTTATTGTAAAATTAAAAGTAGTATACATTGTTTTAAACGAATAAATAATGAGAGGCATGATATTCAGCAGGGGGTTTCATTTTCAAATATTCATTCAGCTGTAGCACTCTGCAATGATCCTATCGCTTCCTAGAGCCAACCTAAGACTTTCTAATGCTCAGTGCAAAGAACAAGATGGTGCTCCTTCCCATACTATACAAAAAAGGAGAGTGGACCATCTTCAACACTGGGAACCAGACAACATGCTTCTCCTCATCTGAAGGCAACATGCTAAGTCAGAGGTGCAAGGCAGGCTATTCACACTCACTTTCTCTTCTAACACTTAGCTGCTACCTCCTAGTACCTTCCAGCTGAATCAAATACCTAACTTTGTTTTAGTGGTATGGCAAACCTCTTCTGAAGAAACTTGCCAAGATAGGTTCACCTTAGGGTCATCATAAGTCAGAAATGACTTGAAGGCATGTAATAACAAAAACACAGAAGGCACTGGCACTCCCAAATGTGGAATCCAAACTTTTTCCTTGCTTTGCTGAGTTCTTCATGACTAACAAAAAGATCTCAGAAATCACTTCTGGATTCTGACCTGAACCCCGTTAGGACAATGTCAAATGCAATGTTAGAAGACTGAGTTTTCTCAGTAAACACAGCAGCAGAACACACTTCCAATAGAGTTAAAAGAGCACGGACTTATTAAATAAAACTATGAATAACCTTACCATGAGTGTTGCAGTGAAAATTTTCCCCCCATACAGTTTGAGGTCTCCAAGAATCTGGAGA
>NW_024815274.1:0-2285 GCF_019175285.1 Sceloporus undulatus
TTCTGCCATGCAGGAACTCTCAGTCAAAGCATCCCCATTGAGAGATGGCCATCCAGCCTCTACTTAAAGACCTCTAAGGAAGGAGACTCCATTACATTCCGAGGAAGGAGTCTGTTCCACTGTGGAACAGCCCTTACGCTCAGGAAGGTCCTCCGAATGTTGAGCTGGAATCTCTTTTTCCTGTAACTTGCATCCATTGCTCCATTGGGTCCTGTTCTCTGAAGCAGCAGAAAACAAGCTTGCTCCCTCCTCAATATGGCATCCCTTCAAGTATTTAAACAGGGCTCTCCTATCACCCCTTAACCTTCTCTTCTCCCGGCTAAACATCCCCAACTCCTTAAGTCTCTCCCCTTAAGACTTCATGGTTTCCAGACCCTTCACCATTTTAGTCGCTCTCCTTTGGTCATGGTCCAGTTTCTCACCCTCCTTTTTGAATTGTTTTGCCCAGAACTGGACACACTATTATTCCAGGTGGGGCCTGACTAAAGCAGAATAAAGTGGGACTAGGACTTCCCTTGATCTAGACACTATATTTTTATTGATGCAGCCTAAAATTGCATTGGCCTTTTTAGCTGCTGCATCGCACTCTTGACTCATGTTCAACTGGTGCTCTATTTGGACTCCCAGATCCCTTTTACATGTAGTTTCATTCAGCCAGGTGTCCCCCATAATCCTGTATCTGTGCATTTCATTTTTCCACCCTAAATGCAGTACCTTACATTTCTCTGTGTTGAATTTCATTTTGTTAGCTGTGGCCCAGCTTTCTAGTCTATTCTGGTCATTTTGAATTTTGATCCTGTCCTCTGGACTATTAGCTATTCCTCCTAATTTGGTGTCATCTGCACATTTGATAAGTATGCCCCCAATTCTGTCCTCGAAGTCACTGATAAAGATGTTGAATAGCACTGGGCCCAGGACAAAGCCCCACTGGACACCCCACTGGTCACTTCTCTCCAGGAGGAAAAGGAGCCATGGCTGACCATCCTTTGGGTTCGGCCGGTCAACCAATGAGAAATCCATATAACAGTTGCCTTGTCTAGTCCACATTTTACAAGCTTGTTTGCAAGAATGTCATGGGGAACCTTGTCAAAGGCCTTACTGAAATCAAGATACACTATATCCACAGCATTCCCTTCATCTACCAAGTTGGTCATTTTATCAAAGAGATGAGGTTTGTCTGGTATGATTTCTTTCTCTGAAACCCATGTTGACTTTTCCCCCCTTTTTGAAGATGGGAACAATGTTGGCCCTCCTCCAGTCTGCTGGGACTTCTCCTGTTCTCCAGGAGTTCTCAAAGACTATTATTGTCAATGGCTCCGATATTACATTTGCCAGTTCATTTAATACCCTTGGATGTAGTTCATCTGGTCCTGGAGACTTAAATTCATTGAGATTAACAAGGTATTCCTCTACTCTCTCTTTACTTATTCTGTGCTGAAATTCCTCTTTTCTGTCCTCTGCTCCATTATCCTCAGTTTGAGCTCCCTTTTCCTCTTCTGAGAAGACTGAGGCAAAGAAGGTGTTGAATAACTCTGCCTTTTCTCTGTCTTTGGTTAGCATTTCGCCATCTTCTCCACGGAGTGGCCCTACCGTTTCCTTCTTCTTCCTTTTGCTGCGTACATACCCCAAAAAGCCCTTCTTGTTGTTCTTCACCTCTCTATGAAGCCTGAGTTCATTCTGCGCATTCTGCAGCCAGATTGGTCACCGGTTCATCAAGGTTTGACCATATTATACCTATCTTAAAAGATCTCCAACGGCTCCCTATTTGCTTCCAGGCACAGTACAAGGTGTTGGTTATTACCTATAAAGCCCTACATGGCTTGGGCCCAAGTTACTTACAGGACCGCATCTCCCCACACATTCCGCCCCGCACTCTCAGAACATCGGGTAAGAAACAGCAACTTCCAAGTACATTACTACCTCACAAAGAGCCTTTTCAAAAACAGCTCCGAGACTTTGGAACAGTCTTATTGAGGAGATTTGCTCGGCGACCTCCTTAGAGACATTTAGAAAAGCGGTTAAAACCGACCTTTTTAGCCGAGCATATCCCACCTGATATGAATACCCCCCTGATACCAATGACATGCTTCTGTCTGTATATGACCCCTGCCTTGCTTGATGATGCTACTGCTTTTGTCTGATTGTTTTTAGCTAATTTGTAATGGAATTTTGATGTAAACACTTTGTGCTTTTAATTAGTCTGTAACCCTGCTTCGATCCATTGGGAGAGGCGGGGATACATAAATAAAAATTATTATTATTATTATTATTATTATTATTATTAT
>NW_024815275.1:0-2285 GCF_019175285.1 Sceloporus undulatus
CTAGAATAGCAATGATAGCATTCAGAATTTGTGGGATGTTGGCTGAAGAAAGTTGGGGACCGGTAGTAACCGAAAGGGATCTTGTTTCTTCGAAAGTCTGTGGCAGGGAGATATTGTGCGTGTGAGAAGGATGGCAAAGTGGGGCTGGTTAATAGTGGGGGATAATTGGTGGGAATTGTAGGTGGGGGCTAGGTTTGGTATAAGGTGGAGTTTTAGGTTTTGGGGTTTCAATATAGTCTTTGGCTTGGGGAGGACAGTTCTGCCTTAAATACTGATTTTCTGACTATGTGTTTTCAATAAAGTTCTTTGCTATTTCAACACACTGGACTCTTTGATGCACAGAAGTTGTGAATTTGCACAAAACTGACACTTTCTTCTGTCCTCAGTCCTCAGCTCCATTCCCAGCCATAAGAACAGCAAAGGCAAACACACACATGAGATAAGAGCCGACTTGGATGCCAGCATAATATAATAATAAAAGATTGATTTCTAGCCTGCTCTATGAAGGAGAAACTGTGCTGGTTACAACAATAAAATACATTGAGGTTACAATAAAATCCCAAAGAAATCAATCCCTATGCCTACTCCCCTCCCGATACCAGTACTAAAACTGGATTAAACAATGACAGTATAAATGATGTTGGGAGAAAATGCAGAGATGAACTCAGAGTAATCTTGGAAGCTTGTGAGTAGATAGACAAACTGGCAGACTGGAGCTTTGTCAGGAAACACAGCTGCTAGATTAAAGCACCGTAGGCTGGCTTTTCTCCAAAGAGGCACTGTTTATTTTTGGTTGCAAAACATACATGAGAGCTAGACCAACACCATCCACCTACTGTATTACAAAACCCACACTGTACAATGATTATTTGAGCTTATATACACTTTTGCCATGTGGCAATCTAGCTCAAGCCCTTCCTGTACAATTTCCTGTGTTACCTGGACTACTGTCAACCATTTCAGATGACACAGCATATTTCCATAAGTGCTATGCGCTCTCTGGCACACTCCGCCACAATCTTGGACAATCACCTGCTGTCTGGAGCCACAGCTGCACCAATTCCTGGTTAAGAGCAGCGAGTGTCCATTAGCTTCTCTGCCACATCTGAACATTTTCAGTGCTGCTCCATTCCTCAACAATAAAAACAGTAAAAACATTTGATTAAAATTATAGAGGCTATAGGTGAGCTGTCCAGTGACTCTGTGAATAAGATCATACTGGATCAATTTGAATCTGTGAGTACCGAGGATGTGGACAAGCTCCTTGGAAGTATGAAGAAGTCAACTTGCCCTCTCAACCCTTGCCCTTCATGGCTGATCTTCCAAGGCGGAGATGCTGTGAGGACTCATCTGAGATATATCATAGATGCATCTCTTAGGGAGGGCTCTTTTCCATCTTGCTTAAAAGAAGCAGTGATATGGCTGCTTCTGAAAAAGCCCTTCCCAGACCCCTTGAACATGAAGAATTACAGAGCGGTCTCCCGTCTTTCATTTCTCTTCAACTCCAAATGGTCTTGGATGAAACAGATTACCTAGATCCATTTCAACCTGGCTTCAGGATGGGATACAGAGTCAAGATTGCTATGCTCACCTTAGATGATCTCCGCTTGAGTACTGACAGGGGAAGTGTGACCCTGTTGATGCTTTTGGACCTCTCAGTGGCTTTTGATACTATTGACCATGGCATCCTTCTGGAACGCCTGAGGGAATTGGGGATAGGCGCCAATGCATTGCAATTGTTCCGGTCCTATTTCTCAAGCAGATTCCAGATGGAGATGCTTGGGGACAGTTGCTCCTCTAAAAGGGATCTTAAATCCAGCATTCCCCAGGGCGCCATCCTATTCCCAATGCTACTCAACATGTACATGAAACCGCCAAGAGAGTTCATCCGGAGGCATGGGGCGAGTGCTATCTGTATGCTCATGACATCCAGAGATATCTCAGTGTCAACTAAAGAAGGCATCTCTCCTCTGAATGAATGTCTTGAGGCAGTAATGGGCTGAATGAGGAAAAAACAGAATGAAACTGAATCCAGATAAAATGGAGGTGCGTGTTGTTGGAGGTCCTATTCTGGGTATGGAGTTCTGTCAATTGGACCTGGATGGAGTCAGACTTCCCCTAAAGGACTGTGTTTGCAGTTTGGGGGTGCTCCTGGATCCATCTATCCAGTTGTCAGATCAGATAGATGCGATGGCCAAGAGAGCCTGTTACCATCTTTGATTGATACGCCAACTGCGGCCCTTCCTGGAACCTGAAGGCTTGAAAACTACGGTGCATGCGCTGGT
>NW_024815276.1:0-2285 GCF_019175285.1 Sceloporus undulatus
CCCTTGCTCTGCCTTTCCCAATGAGTTATTTGTATATTGATTATCCTAGCTTTCTCAACAAATGGGCCTCAAAGTGTCCTTTTTATGCATCACAAACTCTCTGTGGTTGTGTTTCTGTCTGTGATAGAGAGATGGAGGGAATGTGAAAAATAGAAAGGGAGGGGAGAGATGCTGAAGGTGAAATGGTAAAGCAGTGCAGCTGGGCAAGAGGGAAAGTTGGAGAGCGAAGGGAGAAAGGGAAAGTGATCTCCTGGGAGCCAGGAGGGGAAGGCAGGAGCAAAGCCAGGATCATCTAGCTCTGTTCGGAGAAGAAGGGACCTCTGGGAAGGGCCAGGAGAGGGGCCTTGGGGATTGGGAGGCAGCCAACAACCTCACAGATTTTAAGGACTGGTTTCAGTGAACTTCTGAGAACCAACTCAAATCCTTGTTTTCAGACATATTTAGGGGTTCCATTTAGCAATTATGAGTAATATCTATGAAGGTAGGAAAGGGAGACACACAACCTGCTTCTTCTCTAATGTTTCTTTTCCTACCTGAGCTTGTTTAGCTCCATGGTTGATTCCAGAGGCCCTTTGTTATCCAAAATACTGGAGCCTGGGAAGGACACCCACAAGTGCCATGCCTTTATGGGAATTTGGTACTTAGCTGAAAAGAGAGATATAGTTTGGTTGGGGTGTAGCCAAGGACCCATTTAGGGGAATTTTATTATGATTGTTTTAGCTCAAATATTGCAAGAGGAGGGCCTGCTACGACAGCCCTTGCAGAATCGTCTCCCGCTGTGTATACGAAGTAGACCAGGGGATCCCAATAAATGGAGCTGAGACAGACTTCTAGAATTAATAACCAATTTATTTATAATGGGGGGAAACACATACGATTCACTCGCATACACACACACATACAGGGCTCAGGAAAAGCATAGGTTAGCATGGAATAGGATTTTAGGCATCACTGGGGTGATACGTACCAGAATGTAGACTCCCTCCAGGAATCCAAATGGAATATGATGAGGATGGCATGAGGCTCAGCCATGGCCAGGAGCCAGTCAGGGTTCAAGGGGACAGAGCTTCCCCCTGAAATCCAGACTGGCCCAGTGAACAGGCAAATATGATGATATTTATAGGCAAAATCTTGGTTCTGGCAAAGGTGCTTGATGGTGAGAACAAAGGTGTTTAATTACTTGCTTTTCACCTGTATGTCCCTGTCTGATAGTCTTAGTGGTCTTAAGCTGCTCAGACAACAGACTCAAGGAGGGGGCAACAGCCTCAAGGAAGGCAAACATTTGCTCTTCTTGGTCCTATGATAATCCTTTTATGCGACTCCCTAGATATGATGATGTGGGTGCCCCTCAGGGATGTGTGTAAATGTCCTCATGCCTTGCTGGCAATGGTGGACAGGCTATTAGAGTTCATCTAAGGGTCATTAAGGGCTATCATTTATACCAAAATTTAAATGGAGCAGCATGGGTAACAGGGGCAAGAGTGACCTCGGGATTCAGCCCAACTATACCAGTCCCAGAAGCACACAGTACTCCAAAGGCATTTGAAATAGGTTTTCTGTTTTATTTAGGGGGAATACCAAAATATACGCACACACACACACACACGTAAACCTTCACAAACATGCACAAAAACTAGATAACAGGTGAGAGTGGTGAAGAGATGTAAGATTTTCATAATGGTAATAAATTACCTAGACGGCTCTGGATTCCAATTGCTGAGGGTTTGAAATGGGAAGAGAAGTCAGGAGCTCCTGCGACAAGTGGGGTTGGTAAGTGCATTGTGGTGCTTAGCCATATAAACCCACAGACTGTCTGTCTGTAATTGGACTGATGTCAAAGAACATCCATCCAGGACAGATATTTATACTGCAATTGTTGCTTGGGGGCAGAAACAGAGTGTTCAAAAAGGTTTAAATCACTTTGGAATGTTTCCTTGGGTTTGGGGGTGGAAAATGATCTGAAAGCAAATTGAATGCAATGGGGGCTTGCTGCAAATATCTCTGACAAAAAGGATTAGCACACTGGCTCTGGGTCTTTCTTGGCTCTGAATTCCAATCGCGTTGAAAAGTCAACATACAGCACAATCTGAGGGTGACGCTCCCAGGTGCAGCTCAGCAATAACATAGCAGAGTATGGAAGAAAATATCCAGATATATAGATATTGGCAATGCACTGAGCACTTTCCACATTTAAAAATAAGTCACAAACACAGTTGATTTCATCAAAATCCTTGGAGTTTCTCTCTCTTGAGTTGCAAGCTCTCCTCTCCGACTTCCATCAACTT
>NW_024815277.1:0-2284 GCF_019175285.1 Sceloporus undulatus
GGACCCGCCCCAAATCGGGAAAGTCCCACCCCCAGGCGGGATATGGGAAGCCTACCTGACCCTGGCTGATGTTCCTTTGCATGTGCTGAGTCTTGATTTTGGTGTTTTTCAGGACTGGTAGCCAAACTTTGTTTACTGTAAGGGTTTCTTCTTTCCTGTTGAAGTTGTCCAGGTGTTTGTGAATTTCAATGGCTTCCCTGTGCATTCTGACCTGATAGTTGCTGGCATGGTCCAGAATTTCAATGTTTTCAAACAACATTTTATGTCCAGGATGGTTTATAATGTGTTCTGCTACTGCTCATTTTTCTGGCTGGCCCAGTCTGCAGTGTCTCTCATGTTCTTTGATTCATGTTTGGACACTGCATATGTAGACTTGTCCGCAGCTGCACGGTTTGCAGTAAACTCCTGCAGCCATGAAAGAGTCTCTCCTGTCATTTGCTGAGCCATGGCTCAATGCTTTGGAATTCTGGGAACTGTAGTTTTGTGAGAAATTCAGCTTACTCTGTCAGGAAGCTCTGGTGCCACAACAAACTACAAGTCCCAAACTTCCATAGGATGGAGCCATGGCAGTTAAAGTGGTATCAAAGTGTGTGATTTCTGCAGTTTGGATGCAGCCTTAGAGGAGCAGGTGGGAGAAGAGAGAGGGAGGCAGAATCTTGTCCTTTCCTGTAGACTCCAAGAAAAGCAAACTGCTGCATTCTCTCTTGGCTTGTGTGTTCTTCCTCATTCATAACTTTTGCTGTCTTGACCACACTCTGATGTTGCTTGGCCACGTGTCACAGTTTTAACCTATGAAATGTTGGAAGGCATGAAAATAATGCTGTTTTGGCCACTTAAAGGCTAGCATTTGAATAAGAATTTTAACATTTATATCTGTTTTGCAACTTTCTGAAGAATATAGTACCTGAAGTTGTTTACTTTCCTCTGCCCTCAGTTCCTTGTTCCACGGGTATTATGCCTAGTACCCAGCAAGTCTGTGGCCTTTAATAGCAAACCAAAACAAAACAGTGATTAATTTGCAATTAGTCCTAAAGCTGCTGCTAGATCTCTCCTCTCCCTTTCCTTTTATGCTGAAACAGATCAACACAGCTATTGCTTTCAAATCTTAAATAGTTTAGGCATTTTAATCTAATTCTAATGATATTTTATGCTGTACTCCAGACTGCAAATAGAAAAGTAGTAGTTTTATTTTATTTATTTCATTTTTATGCTGCCTTTCTGCTAGAAAGGGGACCAAGGTGGCTCACAAGATAAAAACCTTTTAAAAACTTTACAATACATCTAGTTAAGGCAGTATAAAACAGTATAAAATTAGCATAAAAACATATAAAATTAAAAATATGGAATAGGAGATGGATAAAGTAGGATAAAATAGACGGTGAATAATGTGATAGGCTAGATACTTTCCCAGAGTTTAGAAAAGTTATTCTTTTAGATTACACCTCACCAAATCCTCCAGTCTGTGGCTATTCAGTCGTAATCCAAAAAAACGAACTTTGGCTTTTTCCATGCAATTTTTCCCCTACTATCAGAGTGATTTTTTCATGCAGAGAGGATATTTGCAGAATTTCCCACGATCCATAGATTGACAAAGATTATGTGTGTCATAATATACAAACCAAAACATTGGCTCCAGGCCTCTAGTATGTTTGTAGTGTAGATACAGCCTAAATATGTACATAAACAGCTTGTAATCAGGTGGATCTTTATCACAATTGCATATATAATTCCAGTATAGAACAAATAAACAGTTTTTCTGTAGAAACCTCTTTTTAGTTTCCCTTCCCCCCCTCTCCGTAACTGAACCAACCACAATTATTTGGCTGGTTAATGTTGTCAAGACAAGATAGAACATGCTATTTCCTGCCAAGATCTGGCCTTCTTCAAAAATTAATAATGTGGTTTAGATGCCAAAGATTAGAGCCAAATGAGGCACTGTAGATAAAAGGCAACGATGACACGAGTAAACCTTCATCCCAAATGTCACGCAGATTTCCTTCCCTCTGAACAGGATTAAGTTCACTTTTCCTTATTGTTTATTTGTTCTATAATTAAGATTTCATTCAGTGATACAAAAGCGTTTTGTTCATTAATGTCAGTGAAGTGCTTTCAAGAAGTGTGTGAGCACTAAATAGTAGACTGAGTAACATGACAGGACTCATTATGCTTTCAGGACTATAGTATTCATAAAGTATTTGTAGTTAAAGTATGTTTTAACAAAGAGAGAGACTATGGACCTTATCGCACACACAATTTTAAACGTTCTGGGGACCGAAGGAGGACG
>NW_024815278.1:0-2284 GCF_019175285.1 Sceloporus undulatus
AAGGAAGATGAAGAGCCCTCCCGCCATCCCATCTGCCATCAACCGCATTCAGAGGGAGAGAGGCAGGCCACCTTCATCAGGACCAGCCCCAAGGAAGATAAAGAGACCTCCTTCCATCCCATCTGTCGTCATCCAGATTCAGAAGGAGAGAAGCAGGCCAATTTCATGAGGACCAGCCCCAAGGAAGATGAAGAGCCCTCCCTCCATCCCATCTGCCATCATACACATTCAGAAGGATAGATGCAGGCCGCCTCGATCAGGATGAGCCCCAAGGAAGATGAGAACTCTCCTTCTATCCCATCTGCTGTGATCCATGTTCAAAAGGAGAGAGGCAGGCCACCTTCATCAGAACCAGCCCCAACAATGATGAAGTTCCCTCCCTCCATCCCATATGCTATCATCTGCATAAAGAGGGAGTGACGCAGGCCACCTCGTCAGGACCAGCCCCAATAATGAAGAAGAAGAGTCCTCCTTCCATCCCACCTGCCAACAGCCGCATTCAGAGGGAGAGAAGCAGGCCAACTCCATCAGGATCAGGCCCAAGGTGAATGAGTAGACCTCCTTCCATGCCATCTGCAATCATGCACCTTCAGAGGGAGAGATGCAGGCCACCACAATCAAAACCAGCCCCAAGAAAGATGAAGAACTCTCCTTCTATCCCACATGCCATCATCTGAATTCAGAGGGAGAGAGACAGGGAACCTCAATCATGACCAGCCCCAAGGAAGTTGTAGAGCCCTCCCTGAATCCCATCTGCCATCATCCGCATTCTAAGAGAGAGAGGCAGCCCACCTCTATCGGGACAAGCCCCAAGGAAGATGAACAGCCCGCCTCCACCCATCTGCCATCCTCCAGATTCAGAGAGAGAGAGGCAGGCCATCTCCATCAGGACCAGCCCCAAGGAAGATGACGAGCCCTCCCTCCATCCCATCTGCCATCATCCGCATTCTAAGGGAGAGTGGCAGCCCACCTCCATCGGGACCAGCCCCAAGGAATATGAACAGCCCGCCTCCATCCCATCTGCCATGATCCGCATTCAGACGGAGAGATGCAGCCTACCTCCATCAGGACTAGCCCCGGGAAGATAAAGACCTCCCTCCATCCCATTAGCCATCATCCAGATTTAGATAGAGAGAGCCAGGCCACCTCCATAAAGACCAGTCACAATGAAGATGAAGAGACCTCTCTCCATCCCATCTGCCATCATCCGCATTCAGACGGATCGAGGCAGGCCACCTCTATCAGGACCAGTCCCAAGGAAGATGAAGAGCCCACCTCCATCCCATCTGCCATCATTCGCATTCAAAGGGAGAGACACAAGTCACCTCCATCAGCACCTGCCCCAAGGAAGATGAAGAAAACTCCCTCTATCCCATCTGCCATCATCCACATTCAGAGGGAGATAGGCAGGCCCCTTCATTCAGGACCAGCCCTAAAGAAGGTGATGAGCCCTCCATGCATCCCATCTGCCGTCATCCCCATTCACAAGGAGACAGGCAGGCCAACACCATCAGATACAGCCCCAAGGATGATGAAGATCCTTCCTCCATCCCATCTGATATCATCCGCATTCAGACGGATCGAGGCAGGCCACCTCTATCAGTACCAGCCCCAAGGAAGATGAAGAGCACACCTCCATCCCATCTGCCATCATTCGCATTCAAAGGGAGAGACACAAGTCACCTCCATCAGCACCAGCCCCAAGGAGGATGAATAAAACTCCCTCTATCCCATCTGCCATCATCCGCATTCTAAGGGAGAGAGGCAGCCCACTTCCATCGGGACGAGCCCCAAGGAAGATGAAGAGCCCTCCCTCCATCCCATCATCCGGATTCAGAGGGAGAGAGGCAGGTAACCTCCATCAGGACTAGCCCCCAGGAAGATGAAGAGACCTCCCTCCATCCCATCTGCCATCATCCAGATTCAGAGAGAGAGGGGCAGGCCAACTCCTTCAGGACCAGTCCCAATGAAGATTGAGCACCGTCCCTCCACCCCATCTGCCATCATCCACATTCAAAGGGACAGACGCAAGTCACCTCCATCAGGACCAGCCCCAGGAAGATGAAGAGACCGCCCTGAATCCCTTATCCCATCATTGGCATTCAGAGGGAGAGAGGTAGGCCACCTACCTCAAGACCAGCCCCAAGGAAGATGCAGAGCGTTCCTTCCATCCCATCTGCCATCATCCGCATTCAGAGGGTGAAAGGCAGGCCCCCTTCCTCAGGACCAGCTCCAAGTAGAAGGAAGAGCCCCCTTCCACCCCATCTGCCCTCATCCGCATTAT
>NW_024815279.1:0-2284 GCF_019175285.1 Sceloporus undulatus
GGGGGAGGGGCAAAACCGGGGCGGGACCGTGTGGCCCTGCCCCAAACTGGGAAATTCCCGCCCCCGGGCGGGATATGGCAAGCCTAAGCTCAGGTCTTGACCGCTCAGGGAGGCCGGTCCAGCTGCAGGTGGCCCTCCCTCCGTCCGTACATCTTTCCTTCTGCATTCCTCCTCTTTTCCCCAGCATCAGCCCCTTTCCCAAGAAGACTGCATCTGCACTATAGAAATAAGGCACTTTGACACCGTTTTAACCGCTCAGTGCTATGGAATCCTGGGATTTTATCTTTGGACACTTAGCGTTCTCTGCCAGAGAGCTCTCATGCCACAACAAACTACAAATCTCATGATTCCATAGGATGGAGCCAGGAGAGTTAAAGCAGTTTCAAACCAGATGATTTCTGTAGTGCAGATAAAGCCTAAGTTGGTTTTAAAAGGATAGAAGCAACCAAATGAAATTGTTATCCTGTTAAAAATGGTTTTGCTTTTTTAAAATATAAGCAGTTTGTTTTTCTGTCTAATCCTTATTCTTCTAGTTGTTGTTTCTTTGTATGTTGGTTTGTTTCATTGTTGGTAATATAAGTTATTCTGGTCGGTCTCCTTCCTTCTTGCCTGAAAGTCTATTAATAAGCAAACTGGGGAGTCTTTTTAAACTTTCCAGAGGAGCCACTTTTGGCCTTGTTTGGGGGACTAACCTCCTCTTAGAAGCCAAAGCCCTATGTTTCTGAATAATAATAATAAGGCTTGTATTAAAACTATCCTCCCCATTTCTGATCCCTTTTAAAACCCATGTTCCCCAGAAGAAGCAGAGCTTTGTAATAAGAAAACCCTCTCAGAAAAGAGACACAAAAGACGCACAAAGAGACACTCTTCCTTCCTTTTGGCCCAAGGAGCCTGGCCTTCTTCTGACTCTGGAGCCTCAGGAGAGAAAGAGATGCCTTTGTTCAACTGAGGCCTCAGAGAAGGTTCTGGAACATTGTTCCCCACAGTCACAAGCAGCACAAAATGGCCACCCGAACACAAAATAGCTGCTAGAATACAAAATGGCTGCCAGAACACAAAATGGCCGCCAAAACACAAAATGGCCACCAAAACACAAAATGGCTGCTAGAAGACAAAATGGCTACCAGAACACAAAATGGCTGCCGGAACACAAAATGTTTGCTGTACCACAAAATGGCTGCCAGAAAACAAATTGGCTGCCAGAACACAAAATGGTCACTGGAACACAAAATGGCCGCTGGGACAAAAAAATGGCTACCTCTGTCTGAGCACTTGGCAGTTGGCAGTTTGAGGCCTTCAGGAGAGAGAGAGAGACAGAGGGAAGATTGGAAGGAGGTCCTGGAGGGAGAGGGCCTTGGGAGATATAGAGCCTTCCTGAGATATTCGGTGTTACCTTCCTAACAAAGGGGTTTCTGGCCTCATAAAGGATTTGGGGCAAACTGGACCTGAAAGGCAGTAGTAGCCTTTTCTCTTGCCAATGGGATTTACAGTGTGTTTCCTGGACTGGATCTCCCAGCATCCACATGGCCAGAGAGAGGAGGGATCTTGCCTTGCAGTAAGGCCCCTCCAATCCTTCTGAACCAAGGACTACAACTCCCACATCTTCTTTCTTTCTTTCTTTCTCCCTAGCTGCCTTGTGTTAGTGGTGTTACTGGACTTGTTGTCGTTGTGTGCCTCCAAGTTGTTCCTGACCTATGCCGACCCTAAGGGAATCTCTTTGCAGGCTTTTATTGGCAAGATTTGTCCAGAAGTGGTTTTGTAAGTGCCTCCCTCTGAGGCTGAGAGAGTGTAACTTGCCTAAGGTCATTCAGTGGGTTTCCGTGGCTAAGAAGGCATTCGAACCCTGGGCTCCAGGGTCATAGTCCAATACTCCAGCCACTAAACCATGTTGGCTCTTTCTTAAGGCTTTGTCATTTTTTGTGGAGTGGCTCTAAGTCATTGTCGACTTCTGGGGAGCCTCTCCTGGGGTTTTCTTGGCAAGAGCTGTTCAGAGGAGGTTTGCCATTGCCTTCCCTGAGGCTGAAAGAGTGTGACCTCTTGCCCAATGGACCCAGCTGGTTTCATGGAGGAGTGGGGCACTGGATTCTGGCCTCCAGAGTTCTAACCCAACACATAAACCACTGCACCACACTGCCTCCCATTCCCATGTACAACCTGAGAAATAATTGCAGGTTTTTTTCTTCATGTGTATCTTCAAGTCACTTCTAATTTATGGCAACCCTAAGGCAACCTTATCATGAGGTTTCTTTGGCAGGTTTCTTCAGAGAGGGGTTGCCATTGCCAT
>NW_024815280.1:0-2284 GCF_019175285.1 Sceloporus undulatus
GTTAAAGTGGTGTCTGATGAGATGATTTCTGCAGTGCAGATGCAGCCAAAATGAATCACAACCCACAGAAGCTGATGCTGAAATAAAACCCTGAAGTCTTTACTTGCTTTGTTGTTCTTAGCTGCCTTCGACTCACAGCAACGCTGTGGATGAGCCACCTCCAAACCCCTCTATCCTCCATTGCTCTGCTCAGGTTCCCTTGATTCAGCCCCGTAACCTCCCAAATTATGTCTAGCCATTTGGCATGCGGCCTTCCTCTCTTTCTATTCCCTTCTACCTTTCCTAGCATTATTCTCCTTTTCAATTATTCATGCCTCCTCCTGATGTGGCTAAAATACAACAGACTCAGTTTAGTCATTTTGGCTTCCGGGGAGATTTCAGGCTTGGTCTGTTCTCGGATCCATTTGTTGGTCTTTTTGACTGTCTGCGGTATCCTCAGCCTCTTCTCCAGCACCACATCTCATATGAATTGATGTTCTTCTCATCCACTTTCATTACTGCCCAGCTCTCACAGCTGTACATGTCAACAGGGGATACAATGGACTGGACATTAGTGCTCAGTTGTATATCTTTAGCCTTTAGGACCTTTCCAGTCCCTTCATGGCTACTCTTCCCATTCATAGTCTTGTTTCGATTCTTAACTGCAGTTTCCCATTCTGATCAATGTTTGCTCCAAGATACAAGAAACCTTTTAACTTCCTCATTATTTAGGTTGGATTTATGTAGATCTTCCCTAGACATTTTTGTTTTCTTTATGTTCAGTAACAAGGCTGCCTTTGCAATTTCTTCCTTGACCTTCCTTAGTCATTGTTCCAAGTCCGTGGTGTTTTACAATAGTGGTATCATATCGTCCATGTATCTTAAGACTGGTGATCTTCCTTCCTCTTATCTTCCCTCCTCCTTTTCAAACCAGCTCTTCATTTATTTTCTGCATGTAAACTGAACAGTTGGGATGATAAGAGGCTGTTTTTCCATGTTCTGTTCTGACAGAAGCCTCTTGTCCTGAGTACAGATTCCTCATCAGGACTATCGGAGGCATTGGCACTTTCATAGCTTTAAGGGCTTTCCATAGCCTTTCATGATCTATGCAGTCAAAGGCTTTACTATAGTGACCAGTGTTTCACAAACTCTCGTCTTCCAAGTTGTTTGGACTTTACTGGTCAATAAACGGGGGAGCTGTGATCCTGGGAACAAGTTTAAGAAACACTGCTATAGTCTATTAAGCACACAGTGACTTTTCCCCCTGGAATGCCTCTGTACAGTCACACAACTACAAATCCCAGAATTCCATATCACTGAGAGCCATGGCAGTTAAAGGTGGACTATTTCTGCAGTGTAGATGCAACCAAAATGAATTCATAGAGTTGGAAGAGACCGCTAGGGCCATCCAGTCCAACCCCATTCTGCCATGCAGGAACTCCCAATCAAAGCATCCCTGGCAGATGGCCATCCAACCTCTGCTTAAAGACCTCCAAGGAAGGAGACTCCACCAAAATCTCTGAGGGAGTTTGTTCCACTGTTGAACAGCCCTTTCTGTCAGGATGTCCCTCCTAATATTGAGGTGGAATCTCTTTTCCTGCAGTTTGCATCCATAGTCCCTGGAGCAGCAGAAAAGAAGCTTGCTCCCTTCTCAATATGGCATTCCTTCAAATATTTAAACAGGGCTATCATACCACTTCTTAACCTTCTCTTCTCCAGGCTAAACATCCCTAGTTCCCTAAGTCCTTCCTCATAGGGCTTCATGGTTTCCAAATCCTATATAGAAATTTCTGCTTCAGACTCTAGAATGGCCTTTCCTCCTCTTCTGTGAAGAACACAGTGACATCTGAAAAGATGATCTGCAATAGAAAATATCCCTCATCCAGAGAGTGATTAAGGAGGGAAGCACAGGATGAATCCCAAATATGATTTGATCCCTTCAGGATATCAAGAGAGTGGGACATATTGGAATATCCTCCCTTCTCTTTTCCTTAGCTCCCTGGATCTTCAAGAAAGGGGTGAATGGGAAAAGACAACGCTGCAATCTTTGTTCCTGTCATCTAGATTTCTTGTCTGATGGGAGACATTTTTAGCACATGAAAAATTTTCCATGTTGGTCCTCACAATTTGCTTCACTAAACTGAGATAAGTCTAGGGCAGCCTCTCCCAATCATAAAATTTTTATTATGGTGATCAACTTCTGTTACCACAAAAGGCAGAGAACACTAGAGGGCCCTCTTCCCATAATTGACAATGAAAATAGGAAGACCACATATTGAATCATTAGGAATGACTTCTTTCATGA
>NW_024815281.1:0-2284 GCF_019175285.1 Sceloporus undulatus
TCAGGGTTCCCTAGCACTGAGCCAGGGCAGTTAAAGCGGTCTCAAACTGGATTATTTCTGCAGTATGGATTGGACCTTGAGCATTTTTAATAACTAAGGTCCAAAACACACTGCAGAAATAATACAGTTTGTGACCGCTTTCACTCTCCTGGCTCAGTGCTAGGGAATCCTGGGAATTGTAGTTTGTTGTCACACCAGAGTTTCCTGAGAGAGAAGGTTAAATGTCTCCGAAAACTAGAATTCCCCGGATTCCCTAGCACTGAGCCAGGTCAATTAAAAGGGTGTCAAACTGGATTTATTTCTGCAGTGCGGTTGCAGCCGAAGGCGTTTCTATTTGGCCCAAAGCTTCCTGGACCCCTTCATGTCAAAATAAACATCTTAAAAGTATTAGAAGGACTGAAAGATTCTTTGGTTGGTTTTAATGGCAATTTTGAAAGTTGAAATAAGTTCCAATGATTTTTATTCAATTAGGGCTACGTTTTATTGCCATATTAACATTCCGGGGACTTTTCGGGGATTTTGACTGAAGATTTGGTGAGATACGGGGGGATTTGGTGAGTTTTGGGCCAAACGTTTGGGGAATTATCTTCGAGGCTCGTTGGCAACACTGAGCAGCATGGCCTAGCGGTTTGAGCATTGGACTGGGACTCTGGAGTCCTGGGATTGATTCCCGCTTGGTGACTTTGGAGCATGCTCTTTAACATTTACATGAAACCGCTGGGAGAGATCATCCAGAGGCATGGGGCGCGGGGCTATCAGTACGCTGATGACACCCAAATAGTCTTCTCTATGTCTCCGACTGATGCAGTGACCAAGGTTGGCATCTCTCCTCTTGTGGACTGCCTGGAATCGGTAATGGGCTGGATGAGGGAAAACAGACTCAGCCTGAATCCAGGGAAAACGGAAGTACTTGTGATAGGTTCCCCTGGCCCAGGGATGGCGGTGGTTCCACCTGTCCTGAACGGGATCACGCTTCCTGTGAAGGACTCAGTACGCAGTCTGGGGGTGCTCCTTGACTCGTCGCTCCACCTTACGTCTCAGGTGGATGCGACGGTTAGGAGCACCTGTTATCAGCTTCGGTTGATACGCCAGCTGCGCCCCTATCTGGGCTGGGGGGACCTTAAAACAGTAGTACATGCTCTGGTAACCTCTCGTTTGGACTTCTGCAATGCGCTCTACATGGGGCAACCCTTGTACCATACCCGGAAGCTGCAATTGGTACAGAATATGGCGGCAAGACTGGTCACTGGTACATCCAGGGCCAGTCCGGTCCTTAATGACCTTCATTGGCTGCCTATTTGCTTCCAGGCGCAATACAAGGTGTTGGTTATTACCTATAAAGCCCTAAATGGCTTGGGCCCAGGGTACTTAGAGGACCACATCTCCCCATACAATCCGCCCCGCACACTCAGATCTGCCGGGAAGCATTTGTTGAAGGTTCCAGAGGCCAGATTAGTCACCACCTCTCAGAAGGCTTTTTCCATCTCAGCCCCTAAACTCTGGAACTCGCTTCCCGATGAGCTCTGCTCGGCCACCTCCTTAGACCGTTTCAAGAAGGGTTTGAAAACACACCTTTTCGAGCAGGCATACCCTGACTCCTGACTCCTATAGACCTCCCCTTCTCCTCCAGACAGCATTGTTATGCTGTCATGAGTTTTTAATTGTATTTTATAGTTGTTGTTGTTGCCGATGGTTTTAATGCTATTGTTGTTATGTTATTGTACGTAATATATGATGTGAACCGCTTTGATTTTTTAAGAAAAGCGGTATATAAATAATTGTTTTATTTTTATTATTATTTTATAATATAATATCTCCACTCTAAAAAAACAAAACACATGATGGTGTACATTGTGACACACTACACTGTTATAGTGCTATCATTCCGCTTCAGCGGCTGCTGTCTCCTGGAGAATTCTGGGGTTTGTAGTTCAATGACGGGCTGAGAAGAATGCTCAATGCTAACCATAAAAACTGCAAATCTCAGGATACCAACCAGCAGTTAAAGTGGAATAATGACTGTATAATATTATAATAAAACAGATACAATAATATTACAATGACTATCACACATTTAATATCATTATTATACTGTAATATTATATAATGATAAAATGCAATAGTAACTGGCATAGCAATTAATGTGGAATAATAACTATAAAAATATAATAATTATTACAATATGCACTGCAGAAGTAATGCACTTTGACAACACTTGAACAGCCGTGACTCCATGCTATGGAATTATGGGATTTGTAGTCGTGGCAGCAGGTCTCTCTAACTA
>NW_024815282.1:0-2284 GCF_019175285.1 Sceloporus undulatus
TAGGCTCTTAGGCAGCATAGGCCATGGTGAGGGATAATGGAAGTTTCTGTTCGACATCTGGAGGACCACAAGTTGCCCATTCCTGGCGTAGATACTTTTTTCCTTCAAAGGCTACTAGAATAGTAGTCAGAAGGAGACAGATTACCCCCTTGGTCTAAGGGAGCGTTCATGAGATATAGAGCCAGTCCTTGCCATCTTCCCAGATATAACCTTCCCCTCCAAACACATTACCTCTTGTAGTAAGTATCTGACTGTTTAGTTTTTGATCCACCTTTACGGAAGACTTCACGACGCTGCCAACCAGGCCCCAGAGAGGGGCAATCTACCCAGCCCTCCGTCATGTTGTCGACCCAAGGAAGAAGATACCAAAGGATGAACTCTAAAAGAAGAGAAAGGAAGAATCAGGTCACAATGTTCACTTAAGGCACACATGACAGACCACAGTACTACACATAGGAAAAGGCCAGCAGAAAGCCTTCTATGGAATTTGGAACCATATGCAGCTCTTCAACTGCCACTCCACCTGTATCTACATGATTTCCAGACCAATACATCAATATAGCTGTATGGATTTGGTATCCTGAGAACCCCTGTGTAGGCATTCCTTTATGGCAGTATATTTCTAGTCCTTACACCTGCAAGACATGACGACATATAGGTAGTAACACCAAGAGAAGTCACAGGGGTCTGATGAGAGTAGGAATCTCAATAGACAGAAAGAGAAGGGTTACAGGTCCTTCTGCAAAAACACCTTATCTTTCCACCATGACTATGGCTCCTTGATTCACAGCCATACAGTCACCCTGTTCCTCAAGATCTTTCCCACATTCTGTTCCAATTTTTATCTAAACCATATCCAAATTCCCCATAGAAGCTTTCATCTTAAAAGCACCACATTTGAAACAGTTCAGTTCTGCATTCTAAAGATGCCTTAGAGAAACAGAGAATTGTGCCACACAGACTGACAGTGGAATGCCAAAAACAGCTGTAAACGTCCAAAGTCTTTCCTTAAACTTGAAACTGAAATCCAACTTTTATAAACAGTGGTGGGGTACAGACCGCCGCTTTGCAGCGGTCTGCCGCCACCGCCAGCTAGTCCGTGGCGGAGCCGGAGCCTCCATACGGCACGGCTCCCCTGCGGACTGAAAAAGAAGTTCCAAAATGGAGCTTCTTTTTCTGTCGCGTTTGCGACGTAGCGAGGCGCCAGGGGCGCACTCGCTACGTCACAAGCGATGCGACGCGTACGGACGCTCAGCGTCCGATACGCAAAGATGGCGCCGGCCATGTAGAAGGGCCGGCGCCATCTTGTACGGACAGAGTCCGTACTAGGTCCAAGGGCGTCTATAAGAGACGCCCCTTTTTTAAAATGGGACGTCCTAGAAAGCCCCAATATTGGCACCCAGAGCCATGCAAGAAAGCACATTTGCACATTGCTTGGGAAAAGTCATAGCAGCAGCAGCAAACTAGATCAAATCAAATAACTAAGGTAAGGCTTTATCCTTCTCATTTTATAACCCACAGCTGAGATGAAGTGCAGCAGAGAGGTTAGTTCCACATATTGTTGATGGGAGAACAATTTCAATTGTCAAAGTAGCAACCTTCCACAATTTGCAAGCAGGTCAAAGTCAAAGGCAACTGGAACATTCTCTGAGACGTGGCCCAGCTCACATGTGAGTTACCAACAGCTCCACTAGTAACAGGAAAGGAAGCAGAAAGATCTTCCTATCTGTCACCAGCACAATTTTTTCAGAAATGCTGGAAGAGCCTCATCCGAGCACAGGCAAGCTTTTTGCTGCAAGGAAACAGCTAGTTTTTAGAGAACTCAACCCAATGAAAATGCAAGGAAGAGGCAAACTCAACTCTGCCATTTTTCAAGATACCAAGGTAAATGGTATCCTCTTTCTACTAGAATACCCCTAGGCAGATTTCATATACATTATTGCAACCATGCACTCCTTAATTTAATGGACTGTCTTAACACAAGGTCCCGCATTAAGAGCATTTGAGGCAGTTTTATGGTGACAGCATGTTTAACTATAACATAACCAATCTGACATTCCAGATAGCATGTGTGAGACAAACAGCGGGCCCTCTGATTTCATGAGGGTTAGGGACAGAGGATCCTCATGAAAGTAGGGGGAAAAACTCTAACATCTTAAGTCTCCCGGTCCCATACGCATGCTACAGACTCTGCTGCTGCAAAAATCTCCACCTTGCTTCCAGGCTGCCTTTGCCACATCTCCATCCTTTGACAGCCCCCAAGCCTTCCCCACTGCACCTCCCA
>NW_024815283.1:0-2284 GCF_019175285.1 Sceloporus undulatus
GTTGATACTCCCTTATCCAGTTCCAAAATCTGAACTATTTCAAAATCCAAAACGTTTTCATGGGTAGTTGAGATAATGACATTTTTGTTTTTGATGGTTCAATGTACACAAACTCTATTTCATGCACAACATTATCAAAACTATTGCATAAAATTACCTTCAGGCTATGTATATAAAGTATATATGAAACATAAATGAATTTTGTGTTTAGATTTGGGTTCCATCGCCAAGATATTTCATTGTGTATGAATATACAAATATAAAGATAATGTTTCCCGTTTGATGTGATTGTTTAGTCATGTCTGACTGTAGGAGGCAGTGCTTATCTCAATTACTAAGCCGCAGGAGCCAGCGTTGTCAAAGACAACTCCGTGGTCATGTGGCCAGCATGACTAAATGCCAAGGTTCATGGAATGCTGTTACCTTCACACCAAAGTGGTACCTATTTATCTGTGGCACTTTTTCATGCTTTGGAACTGCTAGGTTGGCAGAAGCTGGGACTCGTGATGGGAGCTCATTCTTTCACATGGTGCTTGCATCTGGAACTGCTGATCTGTCGACCTTGCAGTCTTCAGAATGAGCATCTTCACCACTAAGCCACCACTTCCTCTATACAAATACCTATACAAATATTCAATTTTTTTAAAAAAATCCAAAATCCAAAACACCTCTGGTTGCAAGCATCTCAGATAAGGGACACTCATCCTATATAGTGTTAAGATGCCTTTAGTACAATATTGGATTTCACATCAAAGTGAAGTGATTCTCAGTGTCAGATAGCAGTCCCAGATCTCAAGGCCTGGCCTAAAGTCCCAGGACATGGTTCCTTTTCCCCAGCTGTTAGGTAGCTAGTTGGAGTGTGCCTCATTCTGTTTCATCACAAGAATGAACAATTAAAGGTTGTGGCCTTGTTGTCCCCCCTTAGGGATTCCCAGTGAAATTTCCAGCAGAGAAACTTCATACTACTTATGATGCTGGGCTAGGGAGGACAAGACTTCAAAAGAGAATAGCTGTGTTCTCCCTGCTCTATGCTCTTCAAAGTCTTTTAAGACTTTTCCTATTTTTTAAAAAATAAATTGTTAGTTGTATTATTATTATTATTAATCTGCCAAATAGCCTGGACCTGAGCCATATATAATGCAATAATGGTGCAATTCTGACCTGTTAACTATTAAAATCACTATTCAGATACCTTTACTGCACGGGGATGTTTTCTGAAGATCTCTCTACTGCATTCCTGCAATACCATGCATCATGGTATTACTGCTAAAGGGTTATTTTTAAAAAAATATATTATTCATTTTTATAGGTAATAATGTAAAAGTACTATGATGTCATGTCATAATAGTAATACTATGGCTTATAGTGTATAAGTGAAGTGGTTTGTGAACATGAAGCCTGAAACAGCTGATTAGGAGGATAAGCACTTTATATTTTTCAGCATGAGAAAGATGTAAAATAGTGGAGGATGGTTTGGTCTCTTTCCACTTCTGTATCACCACTTGTAGTTCAAGAGCTAGGCACTGATGAATGTTGTAAAGATGTTTTCTGTAATAGTGTTAATGTTGGAAGAAAATTATGCATTCTCTTTCCCATTATATAGATAGTGATTCCTATGCAGGCCATGGAACGAACCTGTCGCATTCTGAAACGAAACGTGATGGGGACAGGAGGCACCAAAGAACAATGTATACCGCACAGCGAAAATGCTGCCACCGCCACCAATTATCCCCATCCCATTCCGGATGTGTTCCCTAGGGGCCAATTTTCAGGAACGCTTTTCAAGCATTCCTGAAAATCGCCCCCTCTGAGATGCATCTGGAATGGGATGGGGATGATCGGCGGCAGCGGCAGCGTTCTTGCTGTGCAGTAAACAGCGTTCTTTGCTGCCTCCCGTCCCCATCACATTCCCTTTCAGAATGTGACAGGCCTGTTTCAGGGCCTGTACGATAAAGTTCTCTTTCAGAGGAGTTTACCACACTGTTCCTCCTCAGTCCGTCCTCAGAATGGAACGGAAGGAGCAGGAACAAGTGCGGAATGAGTGGGGGACGGATTTGACCGCACACACCAGTCCCTCACTCGTTCCGTCCCCCCTTTCTTCCATTCTTAATCCGTTCCAGAGTGGGCAATTTTTTAGAACTGTTCAGTTCTCAAAAACCGTTCCCTTCTGGAACAGAATGGGCATGGAAGAGAGGGGGAATGGAACGAGTGAGGGACTGGTGCGTGTGGTAAAATCCGTCCCCCACCAGGGCTGCCATAATTGTCCACTTTTACCAGGGACAAA
>NW_024815284.1:0-2284 GCF_019175285.1 Sceloporus undulatus
CCTAGCTAGGAAGTGGCCATAAACTGAAAGCAGAGCAAAGGACTGTCCCCTGGGGAAGGGAAGCAAGTGGCATTATCAGGAATTGGCCCTTAGGTTAGCCTTGTTCTGCTGGCATCAGGTGCTGAATAGGAGCACCCACTATCATGTTGGTCCATTCATTCTTTGCCTGTCCATTTCTGGGAAGCTTGCTACTTTCTCAGGTGTTTTGAATTGGTTTTGAAAGGACAAAAAGGGAAGCAAAATGACAGCTGCTGCCACCAGCCTCACAACCAAGGGGTCCAAAGTTGGTGGCTTGCTTGTGTGAAACCAGAGTCCCAATTCCCATCCTTCTCAGTATGAACTTGGTCAGATGAACCTTACCTCTAGGCCAGGCTCTGTGAAGCAGTGAGGTGTGTGTACCAGCCATCCTGGACCTTTGCAGCTTCGCCCCAGGTCTCAATCTATGGGCACCATGGGGCACAGACTGGTCGTTTTGTTCCCCTTACCCATCAGCCTGGAAGAGGTGAAGAGGGCTTCCCTAAGGGAAGGGCTGGCTGTTGTCAAACATCAGCTGTTGTTGCAGAGGGTTGTGTCCCAGTTGTGGCGGTGAGTTCCAGAATCTCTCCCAGGTTTTAATTCAAATTCAATTAAAAAAGGATGTGGAGAAACTGGAGCGTGTCCAAAGGAGGGCGACTAAAATGGAAAGACACAGGGAGCCTGGGGATGTTTAGCCTGGAGAAGATTAAGGGGGGGATATGATAGCCCTGTTTAAATATTTGAAGGGATGTCATATTGAGGAGGGAGCAAGCTTGTTTTCTGCTGCTCCAGAAACTAGAATGCGGAACAATGGATGCAAACTGCAGGAAAAGAGATTCCACCTCAACATTAGGAAGAACTTTCTGAGACTAAGGACTGTTCGACAGTAGAACAAACTCCCTCGGAGTGTGGTGAAGTCTCCTTCCTTAGAGGTCTTCAAACAGAGACTGGATGGCCATCTGATGCTTTGATTTAGATTTCCTGCGTGGCTGGGGGTTGGACTGGATGGCCCTTGTGGTCTCTTCCAACTCTGTGATTATAGGTTGACTCTTGGCTTTCTACTTCCACCGGCTCAAAAGAAGGTGTGTTTGTGAGAGAATATGTGAGTGTCCTTTTCTTCAAAGACATGTCTTCCTTCTCCTTCAGCCTCCTCTGCACCCCCTGTGCTGGGCTTTGCCCCAAGGTCTGCCACCTGGGGAAGGGAAAAGTCATTGACTCGGTGACGGCTGCTCAGGAGCTCCGAGGCTGCACTGTCATCAATGGAAGCTTGATCATCAACATCCGCGGAGGAAGTGAGTACTCTGACCTTGCTGGATCACACTTCTTGCAGCAGTGGTGATGGGGTCAATAAGAACGGTTCTGAAGAAGCAGGGTTAAGGGCAAGGGGTCTCAAGGCCTCCCTCCAGCCACAGCAGAGCATCTCTCTCTGAGAGCTCAGGAAAGGTCCTCCTTTGGGGAGGGCTACTATACTTAACACCCTCCCCTCCACAGCCAATATGACTTGAAGAATTTGTGATTATAGGTGGCATGTAGACTGGAGATTGTGCAAGTTGTAGTCCAAAAAGTAACAGAGCCAGTATAGTGTAGTGGTTTGATCATTGGACTATGACTTGGGGAGACCAGGTTCGAATCCCTGCTCAGCCATGGAAACCCAATGGGTGACCTTGAGCATGTCACACTCTCCCAGCCACCTCAGAGAGAGACCAAGGCAAATCCACTGTGAACAAATCTTGCAACGAAAATCCCTTGATAGATTCACCTTAGGGGCACGATAAGTCGGAAACAACATGAAGGCACACAGCAGCAAAAAATCCAAAATGTAACTTCTCCCAGTTCTGCTCTGTCTTGAGGCTCCTTGAAGTTCTTTGCTGGTAAAGGTAGGACTGGTTTTTGGTATTAGCAGAGCCTTCTACAGTTGTTATCTCTGTCCCTTCTAGGGTCCTTTTGCAACAAATTTAGCTTCTGTTTTCTGTTTCCTCTTTTGGCCACTAGCATCCCACCTCCCACATGTCTGGTTTAGCAGCCTATGTGATTTTTTGCTTAGAGGAAATAGCTTGTCACCATCCAAGCTGGAGGGAAAGGCCCCAATGCCCTCTTTCGTGTGAGCATTGGGTAACTGGCTTCATTCCCATGGCCTAGAGACTGCGCTGTTCCTAACTTGCACTCTCTCTCCAAATTCCCTTCCTTTAGGTAACATTGCTGCAGAGCTGGAAGCCAACCTTGGTTTGATTGAAGAAATCACAGGCTACTTGAAAATCCGCCGTTCCTA
>NW_024815285.1:0-2284 GCF_019175285.1 Sceloporus undulatus
GGATTATTGCTGCAGTTTGTTTTGGACTTAGATGACCCTTGGCAAGTCACACTCTCTCAGCCTCAGAGGATGGCAATGGCAATCCCTCTCAGAAGAAACATGCCAAGGAAACCCCATGATAAGGTTGCTTTAGGGTTGCCATAAGTTGGAATTGAATTGAAGACACACTTGAAGAACAGATAAAAGTCTGCAGTTATTTCACAGATTGTACATGGGAATGGGAGGCAGTGTGGTTCAGTGGTTTGAGTATTGGGTTCCAGCTCTGGAAGCCATGGTCCAGTGCCCTAATCCTCCATGAAACCAGCTGGGTCCCTTGGACAAGATGTCACACTCTCTCAGCCTCAGGGAAGGCAATAGCAAACCTCCTCTGAACAACTCTTACCAAGGAAACCCCAGGAGAGACTCCCCAGAAGTCGGCAATGACTTGAAGCCACTCCACAAAAACAACAAAGCCTCAAGAAAGAGACAGCGTGTTTTAATGGCTGGAGCATTAGACTATGACCCAGGAGCCCAGGGTTCAAATGCCTTCTTGGACACGGAAACCCACTGAGTGACATTAGGCAAGTCACACTCTCTCAGTCTCAGAGGGAAGGACTTGCAAAACCACCTCTGAACAAATCTTGCCAAGAAAAGCCTGCAAAGGGCTTTCCTTAGGGTTGCCATAAGTCAGAAACAACTTGAAAGCACACAATGACAAAAGAGAAGTAACACCAGGGAGGAAAGAAAGAAAGAAAGAAGACATGGGAGTTGTAGTCCTTGTTTCAGAGGGACTGGAGGGGCCTTACTGCAGGGCAGGACCCCTCCTCTTTCTGGCCATGTGGATGCTGGGAGATCAAGTCCAGGAAGTACACTGTAAATCCCATTGGCAAGAGAAACGGCTACTACTGCCTTTCAGATCCAGTTTACCCCAAATCCTTTATGAGGCCAGAAACCCCTTTGTTAGGAAGTGAACACTGAATATCTCAGGAAGGCTCTCTATCTCCCAAGACCCCCTCCCTCCAGGACCTCCTTCCACTCTTCCCCTCCGTCTCTCTCTCTCTCTCTCCGCTGAAGGCCTCAAACTGCCAACTGCCAAGCGCTGAGGCAGAGGCAGCCATTTTGTTTTCTGGCAGCGCTTTTGTGTTCCGGCAGCCATTTTGTGTTCTGGCAGCGCTTTTGTGTTCCGGCGGCCATTTTGTGCTGCTTGTGACTGTGGGTTATAATGTTCCGGAACCTTCTCTGAGGCCTCAGTTGAACAGAGGCTTCTCTTTCTCTCCTGAGGCTCCAGAGCGAGAAGGAGGCCAGGCTCCTAGGGCCAAAAGGAAGGAAGTGTGTCCCTTTCTGCCTCTGACTCTCCATTTTGGGGCGAAGGAAGGAAGGAAGGAAGGAAGGGGCCTATGGGGATCTGATGAAGGAAGGCAGGGACTCAGGGCCAGTGGGGAGGCTGGGCTTTGGGGGCTGGGAGAGAGAGGTAGGGAAAGAGACCCTCCCTTTGGGCCCTAGCCGAGGAGGGTCCCACCAGTCCTTGCCTCCCCCTTTGCGAAAAGTCACCCCCTCAGCCCCCTGGACTCACTCCTGCCACTCATTCCTAGAATGGCTGGGACTCAGAGGAGTTTCCTAGGCATTGTCATCTTCTGCCCTCCATGGCCATTGGCACTGATCTTTTCCCATTGCCTTCCCTCCCTCAGCCCTGTGTACCTCCTCCTCCTTCGCACTCAGAGCAACCCATCCCTACGGCTGAGGAGACAGCCTCTGACCCAAGGAGGCTCCGGCCATAAAGGATTTTAGAAGAGCCCTTTCTGGGGCTGCTATCATCTGTGTCTTTGTACTGAAGGTAGGCCTTTATTCCTGGAGCTGGAAGAGGACCTTTGTTTAAATGTTTCAGTCCAGGATTGTATGAAGGGTTGCAGCTGAGAGACTGAGCCTATGCTTTGCAGGAATAAAGTCCCAAATGCAGTCTCTAGCAAAACTGTCTTCCCAGAATGTGGAAGTGAGATTTTCAGACCCCAGACACACAGTGCGCCAGTGAGTCCTTTGTGTGGGGACTGTGTGTGTATGTGGTGTTTGCTAGAGTTTTATGAGGTATTCGTTTCACTGGGTTTATAAAATGAGTTTACATACATCTTCACTTCCCCCAAATGAGCATAATCCACGGTTTCATGTTCAGTCATAAACCTATACATTTACAGATTTTTGATATTTCAAGTGCAACACATTCAGCAGTGTTCATCTTTTAAAAAAATATACAAGGAAAAGTGAAGAAATTGTCATTTTGACAATAGATCCATTCAGAAACAATGCACAC
>NW_024815286.1:0-2283 GCF_019175285.1 Sceloporus undulatus
TTTTATTGCTATTAATGGTCACCCACATGTTGAAGTGAACCTGGTGAAGATGGACAAGATCTGTGCCTTTCCGACTCCCAGAATAGATTTCAATGAATAATTGATTCATTCACTGAGAACAATATGGGGCATGTTACAGAGCATTTCCACCTTTCCTAGCATCATTGTCTTTTCTAATTATTCATTTTTCCTTGTTATGTGGTTAAAGTACAACAGTCTCAATTTAGTCAATTTTGGGCCTGAACAGACAGGCCAAAATAAAGCTGCTTCGGGTCACTTTGGAGGTATGCTATTTAAGTGATACAGGCATCCTAAGAGGCCAGAAGTCACACCAAAGCCATGCTCCAATCCTAAGGACTGGAGTGCAGCTTTTGCGCAGCTTCTGGCCTCTTAAGATGCATGTGTCATTTAAATAGCATATCTCCAAAGTGACCCGAAGCAGCTTTATTTTGACCTGTCTGTTTGGGCCCTTAAAGATTTCTGGCTTGATCTGTTCTAGAACCCATTTGTTTGTCTTATGAACTTATTTACCCTCACCCAGCCCATTATTGATAACAGGCACTGGTTTAGAACTGAAACAACTTGCTTGGATTGAGGTGGAAAGGAACAATTCTTATCAGTAAACTAATAACATTAGAACCCAAAATTCCGGACAACCTCCCACAGAGGTTTCATGGGAATGTTAAATAGCATGGTGGACAAAACAGAACTCTGACAGACTCCATAATAAACTGGACAAGAGTCCCCAAGTACTACCTACTGAGGTTGCCTCTCCAGGAAGTAATAGAGCCACTGTCAAACAGTGTCTCCACTTTCCATCCCATCAAGGTAGCCCAGAGGAATACCATGGCTGAAGACATCAAAAGCCAATGAGAGGTTCATCAGAACCAACAGGGACAGAATCTCAGTGTCTGGTTTCCAGCATCTGTCATCCACCAAGTTGATCAGAGCTGTCTCCATCCCATAGCCAAGCCTAAAACTAGATTGAAATGGATATAGGTAATCCCTCTCATCCAGAAACTTCTGGAGTTAAGAAGCCTCTACACACTTGAATACGTTGCCCAAAATGGAGTTCTGGAAATTGGCGGTAGTTGTCCAATACAGTGTGATCCAAAGAGGGTTTTCCACATAACTATCTTAATATTGTGAAGTCAAAGGCTTTCATGGCCGGCATCCATAGTTTTTTTGTGGGTTTTTTGGGTTATGTGGCCATTTTCTAGAAGAGTTTCTTCCTGATGTTTTGCCAGCATCTGAAGATGCCAGCCACAGATGCTGGCGAAACGTCAGAAAGAAACTCTTCTAGAACATGGCCACATTGATCGAAAAGCCCACAAAAATACTATCTTAAAATTGCTTCCTTTAGACATGATGAAATTCTAGTTGGTTTTAGGAAAGCATTGACCACTTCTTCTAGCACTCAGCCTTTCTCCCTCTGGCTTTTTAAAAAATAATCCAAGAAGACAAGGATCTAGTACATATGTGGTGGACCTTACCTCTCCAATAATCCTATCCAGATGGCTGTGTAAATGACATTATACAACTAATTTATTCCTCACATTCCCATGAAAAATACTGTGCCTACCCTATTCATTTGGCTAACATTTCTAACCATAGTTCTATTAGCTTTAAATATAACAATACATGGGATATTTTCCATTAAGAGAAAAAAGAGAATAATGGAGAGTGTGCTCTGGTTAGTATTGCATGTGACAAATTTCCCTAGATTCAAAATTATTTTATGATAACTTGATGTCTTTGCCATTACTAAACCGGACAGTAACTGAGCTTTATTCAGATCTCCCAACAAATAATACAGCTCACAATGGAGCTTAATGTTCATCTTTATCATCATCATCATCTGTGGGTATGTAGAATTTACTATTATGAAAAAGGAGACTTTGTCAAACCCTGTATGATGCAACATAACATATAATACAAAACATGAGACTATGTAATATTCCAATGGGTAATGTAAGGATGTATCAGAATAAGTGGAGTATAATGCTCCCATAGAATAATAGCTAGGAAATAGTGTATCTGTTGGTATTTTTCTCCCAGTGTCATATATTTATTAGTACATAAGTAACATGACTGGAAAACCTTGAAGAATACAGTCAATTCTCATTCAGAAATAGATCCTCAGATAGATTGATAATAAGTAGCTTACCAAACAAACTATTCATAGGTTCTGCTTTGATAAACAATACAAATTTTATCTATGGATTTAGTGTTCCTCTCACCCTGCATATCCAGGAAGTTCTGGCCATTCATTTAGTAACCTTT
>NW_024815287.1:0-2283 GCF_019175285.1 Sceloporus undulatus
ATGGAATCCATGAACTCCCGAGCCGCACCTGTTAAACTGGTCTCGAGTGGGATGTTGAAGTCGCCCAGAATTATAAGTCTGGGCGACTCCAACAACAACTCTGAGACCAGCTGTGTCAACTCGGATAGGGAGTCTGTTAGATAACGGGGTGGACGGTATACTAACAGAATCCCTATACTATCCTTGGTTTTCAGGCTGAGGTTGTTAAGGTTGGGAAGTCCTGTTTGGGGTCACTTCTGACTTTAGGGACCTTACATCCTCCATTATGGGTTTCTTCAAGGCCTCAAACTGCCAACTGTGACGCGCTAAGGTTGAGGTGGCCATTTTGTGTTCTGGTAGCCATTTTGTGGTCCAGTGACCATTTTGAGACTGGCCCATTGTGACCTCAGTCTGATGCTCCTTGCCTGAAGCATTGATAGTGTCCCATTGTGATCTCAGGCTGATGCTCCTTACCTGAAGCATTGATAGTGTCCCACTGTGATCTCAGGCTGATGCTCCTTGCTTGAAGGACTGAGACTGGCCCATTGTGACTTCAGGCTCATGCATCTTACCTGAATAACTGATACTGGACTATTGTGATCTCAGGCTTATCCTCCTTTCCTGATTTAGATGGGACTATTGTCACTTCAGACTGGTGCTCCATACCTGAAGGAATGAGACCAGCCCATTACCTCAGGATGATGCTCATTGTGTGAGAGATTGAGATTGGCCCATTGTGATCTCAGACTCAAGCTCCTTGCCTTAAAGATTTAGATAGGACTATTATGAGTTGAGGCTGGTGCTCTTTACCTGAAGGATTGAGACTGGCCCATTGTGACTTCAGCCTGAAGCACCTTCTCTGAAGGATTGAGACTGGCCCATTGTGACCTAAGGCTGATGCTCCTACCATCATGCATTGAGTCTGCCCATTTTGATTTCAGGCTGATGCACCTTGCCTGAAGTATTCAGATGGCGCTATTGTGACTTCAGGTTGCTGCTCCTTACCTTAAGCATTGAGACTGTCCCATTGTAATCTCAGAATCAGAGAATTCGAGAATCATAGAGTTGGAAGAGACCACTGGGGCCATCCAGTCCCCTCTGCCATGCAGGAAGTCTCAATCAAAGCATAGTGAGAGATGGCCGTCCAGACCCTATTTAAAAACCTCCAAGGAAGGAGACTCCAATACACTCTGAGGAAGGAGTGTGTTCCAATGTCCCTCCTAATGTTTTCCTGGAGCTTGCATCTATTCCTCCGGTTCTTGTTCTCTGGAGCAGCAGAAAACAAGCTTGCTCCCTGCACGATATGGCATTCCTTCATATATTTAAACAGGGCTGTCATATCACCTCTTAACCTTCACTTCTCCAGGCTAAACATCCACAGTTCCCTAAGTCGTTCCTCATAGGATATGGTTTCCAGACCCTTCACTATTTTAGTCGCCCTACTTTGGACACACTCCAGTTTCTCAACATCCTTTTTGAATTGTGATGCCCAGAACTGGACACAATATTCCAGGTGCGGCCTGACCAGAGTAGAATAGAGTGGGACTATTACTTCACTTGATCTAGACACTATACTTCTATTGATGCAAGCTAAAATCGCATTGGCCTTGTTAGCTGCTGCATCACACTGTTGACTCATGTTCAATTTATGGTCTACTTAGACTCCTAGATGCCTTTCACACATAGTTTCATTCATCCAGGTGTCCCCCATCCTATATATGTACATTTCATTTTTCCACCCTTAATGTAGTACGTTACATTTCTCCGTGTCGAATTTCATTTTGTTAGCTTTGGCCCAGTTTTCTAGTCTGTTCAGGTCATTTTGAATTTTGATTCTGTCCTCTGGGGTTTTAGCTACCCGTTCCAATTTGGTGCCATGTGCAAATTTGATAAGTATGCCCCCATTTCTGTCATCTAAGTCATTGATAAAGATGTTGAATAGCACTGGACCCGGACAGAACCCCACTGGACACCCCACTGGTCACTTCTCTCCAGGATGAAAAGGATCCACTGTTGAATATCCTTTGGGTTTTGCCAGTGAACCAATTACAAATCCATGTAACAGTTTCCTTGTCTAGATTGTTTCATGTTTTTGTTTTATATACTGTTTAATTTGGTTAACTGCTATGAAAGACATAGCTATGAGATTCTATGATATGGGGTGCACTATAAACCTTTTAATAAATGAACAGGTATTGCATGGGAAACCCACTCTGAAGAAACCTGCCAAGAAAACCCCTTCAGAGACTCCCATAAAGTCAACATAAGACCTGGAAACAACTGGAAGGCAGACCCCAAGAACAA
>NW_024815288.1:0-2283 GCF_019175285.1 Sceloporus undulatus
TAATTAAAATGCTATTTTAAATTATTGCCATAAATATTTTTGCAAAGTTGAAATAAATTACTTCCTTGAAAGGTTTTAATATTTTGGCCATAAACTATCTCCCACTAGATCCTTCTGCAGCGCTTTTGACTATTATGGATGCAGAGGAAAATAAGTTTGTGAGCACACACTTAAGACAACATAACTTCATTACTGGAAGGGTATGGCTTGGAATGCAGACTAAGGGTAAGGTGTGAGTAGGTACAAAATATAACATAGGATATTATTATCATTATGTAATATAATAATTATATATATAACATATAATGGTACAAACTATAATAAAGTCTAAAATTGGGCAAGTTTGAGCTCACTGAGATCAGAGATTTTAGTTACATTCTTTAGTTCCATTGAATTTAACGATACAGTTTGGATTGTGTTCATGGAATTAATTGTGCATAGTAAAACAGAATAATTACACATAAAATTAAAGATAACATGCATTTAATTTGGCACTTTTCTAGAGGTTAAAATAAGGATCAGAGACAAACAGCTGGAATCATAGTCAATTTTTGGCTGGTTGCTAAAAATCAGGACTAAGAAACTAATTCTGAACAGTTCTGCACTTCCTGGAAAGGCTGGGTTATCAGTAATGCAACTAGAGTGCCATTAATTCCAGTCATACTATGGTTATGCTGCAATCTGGTTTTTTTCTTTGCAAGTACATAGGAAAATTAGTGGAATCCTGTATGATCATTACGTACTAGATACGTAGTACTGTAGCACTGTAACTATGGTGCTATGTAGTGGATTCTGGCCAGACCCCTTCTCCCCTTCTAGTGAGCAGCTGCTGGGATTGACAAAGGTCATTCCCCTGTCCATCAAGAAGTGGCTATTTGATGTTCCCAACCTCTCCCATAAGCAATCTGGGATGATAGGGAGAAACAGGGCCTGTTTCAAATTTCCCTCATGCCAGAGATTATTTACACAAGGAAGGATGGGAACATTAAGCAGCTGTTTCTCAATCAACAAGGGAATGGAGCCCTGTTGATCTCAGTGGATGCTTAACAGTACATAGGTTTGGGGGACTTTCATGGTCCCTAAATTGCCCCTAAACTAGAGGCTATGTGGGGATCAAGAATACATAGCAGTTACAAGCATGTAACTAAAATTCAGTAGGATTTTGGCTGATGTTTTAACATTTTTGGAAATAATAATTTGCACAGCAATGAATGTCTTCCTGTTCGTAGGTCTTTTGTTTGTTTCTTTTCTGGTTGTCTGTCTGTATGCTAATCTTTGTACATACTTTGATTGAAGTTCTGTACTTACAAGGAAGCCATATCAATCTTTTTTACTGGTTCTTGTTTTCTAACCCTGGCACATGGATAAATAAATTTAAAGGACTAATTAAAGAGTAGTATTTTTTTCTGATAAATTAAGAAATTCATGCGTCTTTTTTTACAGCTCAGTCCTTGAAGTGGCTTGATGGCTCCGAGGTTAAATACGCCAACTGGGCAAAGGGAAAGGAAAATGCCAGTGGCGAATGTGGTGTTATGTTTTCAGCAAATGGAACATGGACCAGGATGGACTGCAAGAATGTCCAAAGCAGAGTTGTATGCAAAGCTCCACAAAGTATGTATGCTTTCAATCTTTTCAAGGAAATTCAAGGTTGGAAATGTTACTTTTTTGTACTAAACCCTCCAGAAACCCCTTGACAGCATGGCTTGGGGCTATTCCAAACTCTGAAGAGTATACAGGTTGAGTCTCCCTTATTCAAAATGCTTGGGACCAGAGCCGTTTTGGATTTCAGAGTTTTTCAGCTTTTGGAATATTTGCATATACATGAGATACCTTGGCGATGGGACCCAAGTCTAAACATGTCATTCATTTATGTTTTGTATACATCTTATGCACATAGCTTGAAGGTAATTATATATGTATTATTTTTAATAATTTTGCGCATGAAACAAAGTTTGTGTACACTGAATCATCAGAAAGCAAAGGTATCACTAAACCACCCATCTGGATTATTTTGGAACATTTTGGATTTCAGAATTCCAGATAAGGGAGACGTAACCTGTATTGCCATGGGATTTGGCTGTTGTTGTTATCAATTCAATCATTCATCATTATCCCCAAAAACTGGGACTCAAGGCGGCTTTAAAAAGTAAATAAAGGTGAAGGACATAAAAATGAGTCAGTGTGATATACTGATTTGTAAGCTGTCTTGAGTCCCTGTACTGGGAGGAAGGCAGGATAATAATAATAATAATAATAATAATAATAATAATAATAATAATAATA
>NW_024815289.1:0-2283 GCF_019175285.1 Sceloporus undulatus
TCGGGAATTCCTCCCGAGGGTCATTCGAAGGATGATCGCAACAGCCAGGCGTTCGCACACACATTCCAGACAGTCCCTACCGCCCCACCTCCATATACGCCTTTCCCGCCTTCCACTTGCCTGTTCCTGAAGACCGTCCGATGCCACGCCATGCTCTGCAAACTGTTCTTCCTAGACCTTACCCGTTAGGAAACATAGCACGCTGTTGTCAAACACTTGCCCGTATCGATGCATTTACAATCGCTTGCCCAAACGGATGCATAGCAATAACTCCAAACATTACTTCTTCATTAACAACTATTTCACGATCGATCTCTTACAAGCAAAAAAACCGGCTACATATACTGACATTGCGTGTTCCCTCCCCTTTCCCTTATAGTCTACTGGTAAATGGTGGGAGGCAAGATCTCTCTACACCATGATCACCATTCTCAGCAGGAATATGATCATACAAACAACCTACTTTCACATCCCTTTGACAGCCCTGGCTCACTGCTAGACAATCCTGGGAATTCTATTTGGACACACATTAAACCTCTGTCAGCAAAAACTACAATTTCCAGTATTTCATAGCACTGGCCCGTGGCTGCTAAATCTCTCTCATACAGATTCATTTGGCCACTCCAGATACTGCCAAAATACCTAACAACAACAACAACAACAACAACATTTATGTCTATTCAATCAAGTCACACAACAACAAACAAAACAATAATCAAAATACTACAGAACAAACCACAAGTAATAACAGAACAAAACATACCAAACCATACTTCCCTCTGTCCCTCTCACCCTAAAATGGCATTAAAAAAACAATTCCCAATAAACAGCTCCCAATAAAATACCACGGTTTCTACCTTGGGCTGCATCCACACTCCACAAATCATAACAGGGTTTCACATGCTGTAACTCCCCTGGCTCCATGCCATGCAACCCTAGGATTTGTAGTTTTCTGAGATTCTATTCTGACTTCTTGCGCATACACAGAGCTCTGGAGCCTCACAAAACTACAAAGCCCAGGACACCCAGAGCATGGACTCTAAGTCTCATTCTCAGAAATAACACAATATTTACCAGAAAGTAAAAACAACTACAATTCCCATATATCTCAGGAAGGCGGGTTAAGTATAGAGAAACTCATGTTGCCAACTCCTTTCTTGCACCGAGTATCAAAGGTACTCCAAGATCTCTCTACAATTGTTAGTATTGTTATTTATATTGTAATAGAAATAATAACCCACTTTGACACCTCTTTCGCTGCCATGGCTCAATGCTACGGAATCCTGGGAATTCTAGTTTTTAGACATTTAATCTTATCAGAAAAAACTGCTCCAACAAGACACTACAATTCCCAGAATTTCATAGCACTGACCCACGGCAGCTAAATCATTATCAAACCTGTTAGTTTCCCCATTGTGGACACTGCCAAAATGCATAACAATAATAATACTAATACAGTACTAATGATACTAATAACAACAACAACAGGTATCACGACTCTCCCCTGATTGGATCAAGGCAGACAACGACAAATGAAATGAGAATCAAAACACCACACAATAAACGACAAGTAAAACCATAGCAAACCAGATCAAAGCCTCTCTCCCTCCCACCCAAACATGGCATTGAAACAACAATTCCCAACAAAACGTGCCCAATAAATTAGCATGACTTATACCTTAGGCATCCACAATCCAGAAAACATGACGCACTTTCACCCCGCTTCACCTGCCCTCTCTCCCTGCCATGGAACTCTGGGATTTCTAGTTTGCTCACATTACAGTTCCCCTTCTTTGCCACACAGACAGCGCTCAGCTGCCTCACAAACCTACAAATCCCAACACATTCTACCAGGCCATTCGCTCCCTCCCTCCCTCCTTACACAACTCCCCTTTTCTCTCACCCTCATGACCCCCCCCCAAAAACTACACAGACATATACACACACACACACACCTGTCTGTACAATATTATGTATATCTAGCTCTATACATACATAGTCTGTATATTTCTAATTAGACACACACACACAGATATACAATTATAACTTTCTATCTCTCTGTCTCTGGATATATAAATTATACATATGCATACATGACCATCTGTGTAAATATTATGTGCAAGTGTACACACATCTATATACTTAATAATCTATATTGCTGTGTGTGTGTGTATGTATATATATCTATATCTATATATAGATAGATGTATGTTACATTCTATATATGTATAATGAACCATGAGTGTAATCTTGTGTGTGTCTATATATATATATATATATATA
>NW_024815290.1:0-2283 GCF_019175285.1 Sceloporus undulatus
GCTTTGGCCTAGATTTGGGCTCTTCTCTCTCCCCTCAGACAGAGCCCACTTCCCCTAGGACCCCAGGAAAACTCCTCCCCCCAAGAAATGTTTCCTATGCTATTGAACACTGTCCTGTGTGATGCTTTTTATTTGTTACAAAAATCTTATGACTGGGGGCCTCCCTTCTTCTGAACCCCATCTCAGCCCCTCCCAGAGATGAAAAGGGTGCCCCCTTCCTGGAAAGCAAAAAGGAGGGCCTAGCCAAGCCAAATTTCTCCCCAAATGAGTAATCAAAAAGGAGGGTCTGCCCCACTTTCCAGGAGGGAGGGCAGTCCTCAAAGCTCTTTCTATTTTTGGATCACCTTCCCCCCTCCCCCCATGGCCATGCCTCTCCCCAAGGGTCCCCCTAACTCCTTTAATCATAATAAGCCCCCCTATGTACCTGAGCACCAAGGAAGGGGAAGGGAAGGAAGGAGGGAGGGAGGGAGGGAGAGGAGCCCTGGCAGGGCCCCTGCCTTTGTTTGGGGGGGGGGGGAGCAGAGGGGTTTTCTTTCTTCTTATAACCCCCCCAAGGATCCTCCAGAAGACCATCCAGACATACCTCCGAACGAACGAAGGCTCCCCCACTTCCCTCCTTCCCTCAGAATAGAGGACTATTAGAGAAGCAATGGCTTCAGGGGCTGAGGCTGCACATGTGCACATGCCCCCAAAGCCCCCTCCATAGCATATGGAGGAATCACCAAGGCTTTGCTGCTGGTGCTGCTTATTCCACTGGTGGCCTTTGAAGGAAGGGAAAAAGTGTGCCAGGGGTTCAGCAGCCTCCCCTCCCTCCCTCCATCTGAGGAGAGTTGGAGGAGGTCGGAATGGAGCCCAAGGTAAGAAGCTAGACTCAGGAGGGAAAGGCAGGAAAGAAAGGCTTTGCTTTGCACATACAGCTCTGTCTGTCTATGTTGTTATATGTGTATGTGTTTGCTTCTTGTGGCTGGGAATGGAGCTGAGGACTGAAGAGAGAACGAAGTGTCAGTTCTGTGCAAATTCTGAACTTATGTGCATCAAAGAGTCCAGTGTGCTGAAATAGCAAAGAACTTTATTGAGAACACATAGTCAGAAATTCAGATTTTAAGTCAGAACTGCCCTCCCCAAGCCAAAGAATACATTAAAACCCCAAAACCGAAACCTCCACCCTCTTCCAAACATAGCCCCCACCTCCAATTCCCACAGTCTATGCCCCACAGGTAACAAGGCCCCCTTTGGCATTCCCAGAAGCTAGCCCCCTTTCTGGCAATACCAACCCACAACATTTTCAGCCAACATCCCACAAATCCCAAATGCTATCATTCCCATTACTATTCTAGCCGGCTGCAACAAATCCCACCCCTCTATCTAGCTAACCTATACCACAACCCATAATCCCCAGCCAAGTTTATAATTAAAAGCAATGATCTATACTAATAACAATAAAAACATAAACTTAACACAATATAAATTTAAAACAGACATATGGACAGACAAACCTAACACAAAAAATCACAAGGTTCTTTTCTTATCACAACTGGATAGAACATATTTTTTTGTATTCCTTCTTGACTTCTTGTTCGTTCATTGCTGGGATTTGTGTGGCTTCTCTTCTGTGTGGATTCTTTGATGTCTCACTTGGTGTGACTTCGAAGTAAAACTTTTTCCACAATGCTGGCATTTGTATGGCTTCTCTCCTGTGTGGACTCTTTGATGTATGACAAGGATTGACTTGTAAGCAAAATGTTTCCTACAATGCTGGCATTTATGTGACTTCTTTCCTGTGTGGACTCTCTCATGATTCAAATGTTCTTCTGTAAAGAAGGACAATGACAGATGAGACTGAAAATCAGAGTTAAGAGAGTAGGATATTATCCCATGATTTAGCCCTCATTAACCCCTCCTTATTAGAGATTAAATTAAGAAAGTTTCTGTGTGTAACCCAAGCATGACCCTGCTGCTTAAGCCCCTAAATCCATGGAACGATCGTATTCTTACTCATAGGAGCTACCAAAGAATGGGGACTGCCTTAAGGGAATCAATAGAAGCAGATAGTCAAAGGACTGTTGAAAAAAATATTCCATTAACCATCTGCAAAAATACTTTGATTGACAGGTGACATCATATCCTGTGAGACTGCCATAGAGTCCTGATTCAGAGCCCAAGGCATGATGGAAGCTAACTGCAGAGGTCCCTTCATGCTGTTTGGCTCCAGGAGATGACTCACAACCAATAGAGTATACAGCTCACATGCAGATTGGTGTGGATTGGATTGGAGTTCTGTGT
>NW_024815291.1:0-2283 GCF_019175285.1 Sceloporus undulatus
CTTTGGAGACATTACTGAGGAGGGGGGAGATCCTGAGATCCTGAGGCCGGGATATTTTAGTCTGGGAAGGCCTGCCTGAAGAGATCCGTCTAGACAGCCTTTTTGAAGCTGTCCAAAGATGTTAATTGACGGATCTCGTCCGGTAGGTCGTTCCAGAGCCTGGGGGCGACAACAGAAAAAGCCCTCCGGGAGGTTGCTGCAAGCCTCAATTTTTGAGGCTGCAACAAGTTCCTCCCAGAGGACCGGAGGACGCGGGGAGGAATAATAATCATCATCATCATCATCATCATCATCAAAGTGGGGTACAGCATTGTATGGGAAGAGGTGGTCTCTGAGATAGCTTGGACCCAAGCCATTTAGGGTTTTAAATATAATAACCAACACCTTGTACTGGGCCTGGAAACCAATAGGCAGCCAGTGGAGGGACCTCAGAACCGGAGTGATGTGGTCCCTTCTAGATGTTCCTAACACAAGTCTGGCTGCCATGTTTTGAACCAGCTGTAGTTTCCGAACCAGGCACAAGGGTAGCCCCATGTAGAGTGCATTACAGAAGTCAAGGCGTGAGGTTACCAGCACGTGCACAACAATCTCGAGATCCCTTACTTCCAGAAAAGGGTGCAGGGAAAAGGACGGAGGTGAGAAAGAGGAAGCCCAGCCAGAAGTATGTTACAGAAATCAAGTCGTGATACCATTAGGAAGGGACCAGAATCTTGGCAGTAGAAGCAGAGAGAGATGGTCACATTTTTGCAATATTGTATAAAAAGAATCTACAAGCCTTGGCTATGGTCTGGATCTGGGGGATAAACGACAGAGAAGAATCAAAAATAAAACCAAGACTACAGGCTTGCTGAACTGGTTGAATAGAAATGTCATGAAAAAAAACAGAAAAGGAGTGTAGAAGAATAGACTTAGGTGGAAAAACAAGAAGCTCCATTTTGGACATATTGAGCTTCAAGCATCGATGCCGCATCCACTGAGAGACATATGAATGGTTTAAAGCAAAACTGGTTGTATCAGTTAATAGAGAAGATTACATTATTGTTACAAGACTAGAAAGAGCATGCGGTGTTTGATAAGGGGCACTTCCAAATTAGCAATTTGTGCAAATTTGCCCCACAATATTTTATATCCTTTATTGTTTCTTCCTATCCTAACATTCTTTATTGGGTAGTGATGGGGCATGTGCACAGTGATGTAACATCACACCGCATATGGTCTGGTGCATGTGGTTGCCATTGTGGTCAGTCTGGAGCCAGTCTAGGATATAAATATCCACACTGGCCTGGGATTAAATGGCCAATGTAGATGCATCCTAAAAAATGGCAATGGTGATCGTTGCTGGTCTTCTGTAAATACAGGGAATGAAAATGTAGATTATTTAAGTCCTTGCAGAGTAAAACTATTGCTATAACTGCTTCTCCTGGTATGAAATATTGGCCTCAGTTAACATATCTTTTTGAAAAACTATGTTGTAAGGCAATGTATTTCTTTGCTAATTTCATTCTTGAAGGAAGAAAAAAGTATTTTTAGCTATTTTCTTGAAGCACTTTTCAAAGACTATTGGCAACACAATCCTAATTCTGTATATAGGCAATATGTGTTATTTTTGCACAGGGAAGAGCATTCTCTCTGCAAGATTAAGCATTTTTGTGCAGAAAATGAGGTCTGAGAAGTTTAATCAGCTACTTAGTTATATTTTCTGAGTTACTTATACTTAATTAATGAGTTTATCAGATGAACTTTAAAACTAGCTCAAGCATCCTAGGCTGGAGCTGGGACATGGGATGGAGGCAGGGATTATTGCGTGCTAAATCGCCGCCTAATCATCAGCCACCATCAGCCCAGGTCCAAGCCGGGTCCCAGCCATGCTCCGCCAGCACATTTTCAAAGTCGGAAGCTTTCCAGCTTCAAAAAAGTGCTGGTGGAGCATGACTGGGACCTAGGCTGATGGCAGCCAGCAATTAGGCAGTGGATTAGCATGCAATAATCCCTGCCTCCATCCCATGTCGCATCTCCAGCCTGGGAGGCTTGAGCCAGTTTGAAAGTTCACGAGATAAGCTCCTAAATATACTTAATGAAGTAGTGTCTCCTGGCTTTGCCCCCCCTCCCCATCCTGACTTACAGGACAGCAGCTTCTGAGAGCAATGGGGGTCAGTTTTTCTGTTCTTCAGAGCACAGCAGACTGAGATTTCCACCCCCACTCCTATAAGTGGTTGTTACTGCAAGAAGGAATTACCACAGAGATACTGCTGCTGACTGTTGCATTACACTCTTTAGGATTTC
>NW_024815292.1:0-2283 GCF_019175285.1 Sceloporus undulatus
TTGACATGTGAACATCAAACAAGTCTTCTATATTGTCATGCCTGGGTTTTCATTCAGTCTTCAGAAGATGTCATGTTACACTAGTTTGCAGTTGGTAATTAAGCTGTTTTTGTCACATCGCTTCCTTTAATAAGAAAAGGCTGTTTTGTTTTTCTTTTAAAGATGCTGTGAGTTAAAGGTGTGGAGTAAACACAAGGCCTGTGATGTGTTTTGCATGCAGAGCTGCAATGTGGTTTGTTATTTTTGAGGTACATGTGTTTAATCAAACCCTCCTGGATTCTATTGGGAAGGGAAGCACAGAAGTATCAGCAGAAACAGTGGCATCACTAGATAGAGAGATCTTGTAGCACCTTTGAGAAAAATTGAAAGAAAGAGGTTGGCAGCATGAGTTTTTATAGACTTCAGTCTACTTCCTCAGATGCGTTTGGTGGAGTGAAAACCAGGGACAGACATATATATGAAAATCTCTGAAAATCTCAATTCAAATTCAAAATCCTTTGTGTATTTAAATGAAATAGCAAGTCCAGTTTAACTATGGTGGACTAAGACATAGCCATTGGATATGGAAATTAGGTGGCAAGACTAGTTTGGCCATGGAAACTAGCCTGTAGGTAGGGAGAATAGATGAGTGTAGGACACCTCCATGAGAATGGAGTCAGATAGTGGCTTCCACTCCACCAAAAGCATCCGAGGAAGTAGACTGAAGTCGAGGAAAGCTCGTGTTTCCAACTTCTTTCTCTCAGTTAGCCTCAAAGGTGCTACAAGATTCTACATACTGATTCTACAGACTAACACGGCTATATATTTGTCATCACTAAAGTTGGTGTCACTTGGTGCAGTAACTCATGGTATCACCTCCCATTGACCCCCTGCCCTACTGCACCATACAGAATCCATAGTAACATTTTTTGTACTAATGTTACTAATAAATCATAGGTCCCATATATCACTGAATGTAATGGTAATAATTGTGACATAAACAATTAACAAAATTAAGAATATACCTTTATGTATTTTTACATACATAGTTTCATATGGTTAAAGTGAAAATTTGGTAAAATGTGATATTTTTCAAGGAAATTTTAAAATTTGTTTAAAAAATAAAAAATATTAAAAATGTATTATTATTATTATTATTATTATTATAGTCAAGGCATACAATAACTTAAAACATATAAATGAAAAGTTTACATGTAACATAAAACGAACATAAAATAGAAAGGTTTCATTAAAATGCAGAAAGTTAAGAATCAAATTAAGTTGTCAGATTGGATTACAACATTGGGGGTTATCCTGATTATGTAGTTATGGCACCAGGATATAGATCCATTAGTCAAGACCCCTTTTTAGTAGTTCTCTCTCTCTAATTTTAACAGCCAGTGACAACAATTCTGCAACCACACTCATGCATTTGTCTTGCAACGACATTTTGATGTGAAACAATTCAGAATAGCCCGTCTTGCATTTCATTTTTGTCATCCATCCCCACAATAGTGAAAAAATGCCTTCGTCTATTTTGCAGAGCTATGTCCATATTTTATAACACCTCTTCTCAGGCTGCAGACATAGGCTGCTCCCACACTGCAGAAACAAAGCAATTTGACACCACTTTAGCGTCCATGACTCAATGCCATGGAATTCTGGGATTTGTAGGTTGATGTGGCAACAGGGCTCTCTGATAGGGAAGACTACATAGCTCACAAAACTGCGAAACACAGTATTGCATTGCACTGAATCATGGCAGTAAAAGCAGCATGAAAATGATTTTCTTGTACAGTGTAGACACATGCAAACACCAGTAAAAAAAAAAAAAAGGTCCTGCTAGATTTAAAGGGGTGTTCCTAGTTTGCTGTCACCTTTGGACTTTACTGTACACATTAGTGTGGGGTGGGTTTTGGAGGTGGGCAGAACTGGCCCATGAACCTGCCAAAGTTTCCTACTCCTGCCCTAAATTCTGCACATCTGTGGATATGTGTTCACGTGGCATAGCATATGGTGCACGTATTCCTTCTGTTTGTTGACTGAATGGTATATTTAGAATCATGCCACTTTGATCTACTACTTTATATTGTGTCACATATAGATTCTATGTTCTCTGGGTGGTAACAACATTTTTGTTCATTATATAGTCTACATTGACAGTGCTGAGAGGGGTAAGAGTAATTATGTATGTTAATTAATTAATTAATTAATTATGGGATTTATGTCTCACCTTTCTCCCCAAATGAGATTCATATTTAGTACATTTTAAATGTTGTTATTTGTTTATCCTTCAGTTGAGAT
>NW_024815293.1:0-2283 GCF_019175285.1 Sceloporus undulatus
CCCCCCTTAGGCTACAGAGGCTTCTGGAGGAGGAAACATCCCTCTTTCCTTTTCCCAGAGGAAAACAAGCCCACTCCCACAGAGCTGAAGGGCAAGACATTGGAGGAAGAGAAGAGGCTTCTAGTGGGCAGCCTGCAGGGACTACACCCTGCAGGGATTCCATTGACCTCACAAACGACTCTGAAAGCAAGGAAGCAGACAGCCTGGAAGGTCTCTCCTTTGAGCAAAGAAGGGAGAGCGAAATGGAGTTCTCTGGCATCTCTTCCTTGGTTGCAACTAGTGACAGTGACACAGAGAGCAGCAGTGAGGAAGAGGAGGAAGAAAGCCCTGGGAACAAAGCCCAGAGGAAAAGGGATAAGAAGAATGCCAACAAAAGAAACTGGGACCCTCATCCAGAACACCAAGTCACTAAGGAGTACCTGGTCTATAAATATGATACGGATTTCCAAAGTGTGGAAGAAGGGGAAGTGACAGATCTGAAGATAACACTTTCAGAGGCTTCTCAACAGAAGAGGCTTTCCCGAGAAAGGCAGATCTCTGCAGCCTGGACTGAATGTCTCCATACGCAGTGGGACAAAATGACCGATATCATTTTGCCAAAGGAGTTCGATAGGTATGACACTCTGAAACTCTGGGGCTATGCGGTGGCTCACATTGCCCTGCTGACATCTAGCCATCACGTGCCTAGCCTTAAAAAGTACAGCAGAGATAAACTTTGGGGACTCTTGGAGAAAGGTTTCCCTCTCTTGAAGTCTGTACTTTCGGGATTAAAGGTGGCTGACTCTCAGGAGCAAGTGGCTTATGCCAGGACCTTGGCCTTAGACATTGTTCAACGCTTGCTATTAGGCAGGAAACCGAAGACGTCTCTCATCATATTACCGGACTGGCTAAAGGAGAGCCAATTGATAAAAACCTTCCAAGAAATCCAGAACCCTCAGGTTTGGGCACAAGTGGACAACAAGAGGAAAATGGTGTCCAGAGAGGCCTTGATGGAGTGGCTATTAAACATCATAGCAGACCTGAGACAATGGGCAAAAATTGCTAAACAGTCAGGTTTTGATCCGATGGAAGAAAGGACTAAAGGAACTGGAGCAGGGAGAGGTGTGGAGAAAATGGAGACCTCAAAAGAACCAGAACTGGCAGAAGGACGTCTGCAGGCCGAGCGGTGCTCCAAAGGACATTTGCCATTGACTCCTGTCCTGGGGGTGAGTGGAGGACAGTGCTTCCACTTCTCAAGCAAAGAAGAAACCTAGAGGGAAACAGCCCTGGTCAGATAGAGTAGATGTAGAACTGGGCCCAGCAGTTGGAGAAGTTGGAAATAGCTTGGGTCTGGGAGAGGAAAACAGGGGACCAGATTCACTGGGTCAGGGTTTGGGAGCTGGAGACAACTTGATGGAAGGTACTGCTGTTTTGGCTGGTGTTCTTTCCCAGGAACAACAGAAAAACCCATCCTTGCCAACCAAGCTACCAACGGTCCAGAAGAAAAGGCTTCTAGAAAATGTTGATGCTGCTGAGAATGGTCATATCTCGGCAAGGCCTCGATTGGACCTGGAAACTAACAAAGACACAAGGATTGGGAACGTAAGTCTAAACCCTCTGCCAGACAGACACACAAAGGGGAAGGAGGGCAATCGCACACATGGCAATGGCGCTCACGGAGAGGCACCGCAAGGTTCTGCGACTTTGGCATCCGGACGACCCCTTGAGGTGCCGGGTGACAAGCTGCAAGAACGGAAAAAGGAAGGGAGGACATATGCCAGTATAGCGGGATGGGATGGCAGCACTACAAGGCGAGGAGATTTAGGGTCTTCTGGCATGACGGTAGATGAAGAGACATACCTTGACCGTTTTTTTAGTGAAGCCTCAGATGTAAGAAACCCTAGAGCACGCTTTGTAATATGGTTTAAATATTTAGGGTCAGACCCTGAGAAAGAGTCACGGGCCTATATTTCAAAGCGGCTTCTTAAAGACACATTGGATGCTCAGAGGGAAGATATTGTGGCAGTGATTCAGCTTCCAGGATCTACAGAAATAGATGTATGTTTAGCATCTGAAAGAATTTACAGGGAGTTCTGGATTAACTGCAAGAGGGTGAAACGTCTGAACCCAGATCTGCTGTCGGAATATGAGATGTTCCCTCTATTTAGAGGTGATACCAAGGTTCTGACTATAAGTTTCAGAACCACTACTATCCCAGCTGAAGACGTAGCAAGGTGGGTGTCTAAATACGCCACGATCCTGACAGGGCCAGATAAAAAGGAAGATGAACAAGGCTATTGGACA
>NW_024815294.1:0-2282 GCF_019175285.1 Sceloporus undulatus
ACAGAATTAAACGCATTAGTAACCTATTAATATTGAATGCATTAATACGGTTTCTAATTTTCCAGGATATTTTGCTTCAGATTCCTCCACTTGCTGACAGTCACACTGTGACTGCCTTTTTGATTTACACACCTGCTAGAAGACATGTGTGTACTTGGCTTTTGATAACTTATTTTTTTAAATTAATTTTTATTAAAGTTTCAAATAATTTGTTTTATTTTTTATATACCGCTATTCCAAAGATCATAGCGGTGAACAGCAAGTAAGCTAATTAGCATTTATGCTAATTTGCCCCCAACAGTCTGGGTACTCATTTTAGCGACCTCAGAAGGATGCAAGCCTGAGTCAAGCTTGGGCCCTTTTGCTGGTCTTGAACTCGCAACCTTGTGGTTTTGAGTGAATGGCTGCAGTACAGGCATTTAACCACTGCGCCACCAGGGCTCCTTTTAAAATACAAACATTTTATACACATATACAAACAATATCAAACAAATCATTGCCTATAAACAAATCTAGTTCCCTCCTATCTATTATTACTTATACTCACATCCAGCTCATCCACATACTTTAAAATCAATCTCACTATTTAAAAAGATTCTTTACTCGAATTATCCTGAGTCCGTTTTATATATATATATATATATATATATATATATATATATATATATCTTTATTCTTGTACCTCATATTTCTGATTTCTTTGCCTTATTTTCACTATATACCAATCATTTATATTCCAATCTTTCCTTTTTGTCTCTTCACATTGTGCTTTTTCCTCATGTATCTCCAGAATATACATTCTTCTATTTCCCCCTATTTAACTTACTTTAAACTTCCCAATTCTGGCCAATTCTTTGTTCAATGATTTCTTAACAAGTTCCACTCATTTTCCAATTATTATTATTATTATTATTATTATTATTATTATTATTATTATTATTATTATTATTATCCTTTATTTATAAAGCGCTGTAAATTTACACAGCGCTGTACATACAACCTTTTTAATTAGACGGTTTATTGTCTTTTTCACCTTTGAACAAGGAGGTCAATGTATCTGAATCCATCATCTCTTTCATCTTTATCAACCAGTCCTTGAGTTTTGGAGTATTTGCTTTCTTCCAATGGGATGCATACAATATTCTTGCAGGAGTCACCATGTATAAAATTATTTTCCTGTATTTTTGTTCTGTAGTAAAGTTAATAACATTAGTCATATTTAACAACTACAATTCTAGACAAAAAGGAATTTGTGTATTGAAAACTTCTAGAATTTGGCCCTGTATTTCCCTGCATTCCCACCACATATGTATAAATGATCCATTTTTTGATTCCACACTTCCAATAATTATTATTACCACTAATAGACATTGAATTCAATCGTGTTGGTGTTAGGTACCAACAGTGGTACATTTTCAAGAAATTTTCTTTCAGATTTTGACATAATGTGTAGTTTATTAGATATTTTATGTGTTATCTCTCAAATTTCTAAATCAATTTTCCCCCAGATATCTTGCCCAATTATTCATTGTATCATTCACTCTTGGCATGTTCCCAACCTATAGGAATTTTGTTAAGGTTTTTTTTTTTGCCATACGTTGAACCATTTTTTGTTTATAATAATCGGAAGATTTTGAAATACGTACATTAATTTGGCGAGTATGCTCACTTTAACAGTGGCTGTTCTTTCCGTAGATGAAAGTTGCAATTTTGACCATTTAACTAAATCTAATTTAATTTCCTTCTGTATTTTATTATAATTGTTTTTAAATACATCTGTATTTCCTTTTGTTATATATATTCCTAGATACTTAGGTCCAAAACACACTGCAGAAATAATCTAGTTGGAGGTCAATGCTGGGGAATTCTAGGAACTGTAGTTTTGGTTGACCTTGAGCCTTCTCTGTCAGAGATAGCTCTGGTGCCATAGGAAACTACAGTTCCCAGGATTCCATGACACTAAGCCAGGGCAGTGTGTTTTGGACCTTAGTTTTCCCCCTAATTTATATCCTGATTTCCTGATTTCTCTTTTTTCTTCCTATTTTATATATTTTTCTTAATATTATTGTTTTGTCTGGGTTAACCCTGAAACCTGGTGTCTTCCAAATTCACTAAGAAACTCCTTCAATTTATCGATTGAATACAGTGGATTTTCCAAAAAGACCACAAGGTTATCCATGAATGCCTTTAATCTGTATGTTTGACCTCTTATCTTGACTCCTAGAATGGCTTGTTCCTCTCTTGTTTCAGAATTTCTAATATCAAAATGAATATCGATGGCA
>NW_024815295.1:0-562 GCF_019175285.1 Sceloporus undulatus
CCTTCAGGTAAAGAACAACAGCCTGAGGTCACAATAGTACCGTCTCATTTCTTCAGAGAAGGAGCACCACTCTGAACTCAGTCCCATCTCAGTCCTTCGAGCATGGAGCATCAGCATGAGGTTGCAGTGTAACATCTGGTGGATTATAGGATGTTCATCCCAGTTGAAACAGCCTCCTCCCTCGAGGTTTCAGCCTTGGGCAAGGAGTGTCGAAAGAGCTTCAACACCAGAGCTGCTCCTCTTTTACCTAAAAAGAAGCAGATGTGCAAAGAAATACATACATACATACATACATACACACACACACACCCTCTCTTTGATTCCTCCTCTGAAATTTCATGGCCCATGGAGACTCCCAAGAGGGGAGAGGAGGACTGGACTTTTTGTGGGAGGGGGGAGGAGGAGGAGGAAGAGGAAGAGAAGGAAACCTTAGAGGAAGGGGCTGAGGAGGAGGAGGAAGGCTTATAGGAAGGGCCTTAGGAGGAAGATGGCTTTTAGGTGAAGGGCCTGAGGAGGAGGAGGAGGAGGAGGAGGAGGAGGAGGAGGAGGAGGAAAGCTTAGA
>NW_024815295.1:662-2282 GCF_019175285.1 Sceloporus undulatus
GAGGAGGAGGAAGGCTTATAGGAAGGGCCTTAGGAGGAAGAGGGCTTTTAGATGAAGATCCTGAGAAGGAAGAGGGCTTTTAGAGGAACGACATGAGGAGGAGGAGGAGTAGCAGGAGGGCTTAGAGGAGGAGGAGGAGAAGGAGGAGGAGGAGGAGGAGGAGGAGGAATTAGAGGAAGGGCCTGAGGAGGAGGAGGTGGAAGGCTTAGAGAAAAGTCCTGAGGAGGAGGAGGAGGAGGAGGAGGAGGAGGAAGGCTTAGAGGAAGGATCTGAGGAGGAGGAGGATCACGAGGGCTTAGAGGAAGAGCATGAGGAGGAGGCAGGCTTAGAGGAAGGGACGAAGGAAGAGGAGGAGAAGGCTAAGAGGGAGGGCCTGAGAAGGAGGAGGAAGCTTAGGGAAAGGCCTGAGGAGGAGGAGGAGGAAGAGCAGGAGAAGGGAGTCTTAGAGGAAGGGCTTAAGAAAGAGGAGGAGAAAGGCTTAGGAGAGTCCTCTGGAGGATTCTTTAGGGGAAGAAGGAGAAGAGGAAGGGGCTCCTGGGCATGCGCAGAGGCCTCAGAGGGAAAAGTCAAAGGGAGAAAGAAATAGCTCTTGGTTAATGTTTCTTCTTATTATTATTATTCATAACTTTATTTATTTACAAAGACTTATAAAGAGTTACTTATATAGACTGCCTCAGGGAGTCTCTAAATTATAGCATCAGGAAATCGTTTAGGTGTTTTAAGGTTGGGAAATCCTTTTTGGGGTCCCTTCCGACTTTGGGGCCCTTTCATCCTCCATTTTGGGTTCCCTGACGGCCTCAAATTTCCAACTGCCAAACGCTGAGGCAGAGGTGGCCATTTTGTGTTCCAGCGGCCATTTTATGCTGCTTGTGACTGTGGGGAATAATGTTCCAGAACCTTCTCTGAGGCCTCAGTTGAACAGAGGCATCTCTTTCCTGAGGCTCCAGAGTGAGAAGGAGGCCAGGCTCCTTGGGCCAAAAGGAAGGAAGTGTGTCTCTTTGTGTGTCTTTTGTGTCTCTTTTCTGAGAGGGTTTTCTTATTACACAGCTCTGCTCCTTCTGGGGAACATGGGTTTTAAAAAGAATCAGAAATAGGGAGGATAGTTTTAATACAAGCCTTATTATTATTATTATTCACAAACATTGGGCTTTGGCTTCCAAGAGGAGGCTTGTCCCCCAAAAAAGGCCAAAAGTAGCTCCTTTGGGAGGTTTTAAGTTTTCCCAGTTTTCTTATTAAGAGATTTTCATGGAAGAAGGAAGGAGACAGACCAGACCATCTCATGTTATTACCAAATAAACATAGAAACAAACAAGAACAACAAAAATAAGGGTTAGAGACTTAAAACAAACTACTTTTTTTAAGGGAAACCATTATTAAGAGGGTAAAAACAAGACATGTGTGCTTCTACCCTTTTACAACTGACTCAGGCTGTATATGCACTGAAGAAATAATCCAGTTTAAAATTGCTTTATTTCTCCTGGCTCCATTCTATGGAATCCTGGGATTTGTAGTTTGTTTTGGCATGAGAGCTCTTTGGCAGAGAAGGCTACATGTCCTTAAAGTAAAATCCCAGGATTCCATAGGACTGAGAGGTTAAAGCAGTGTCAAAGTGCCTTATTT
>NW_024815296.1:0-1527 GCF_019175285.1 Sceloporus undulatus
GACAGTTTATTTGAATTCCAAAGAGAGCCTCACTCCCAGACGAGTTAGTGTCAAATCTGGTTTGTGTCCACAACCATCCCATCTTTAAGGATTCTCTTCCCAAGCTCCCACTTGTCCACCCCCAGCCTGCCCTCTTTCTATCCTAACAAAGAACTCTTTCTTTTAACTTGCTGCTCCAACTCTCTACCGCCTATCAATCCACCTCTCCCAGGAAAGAAGGCATTGCTTTGTTTACCATCAAAGTCTTTCCTCAGGAAACAACAAAGCCATATAAAGTCATCCCTCTGTATCCACAGGCTTGATATCCATGTCCCTTGCATATACATGAGTGGCAAAGGGAGGGGGAAATAATGGGCCATGCGCCCATGATCCGCACTCGCAGCCACCCACAGGAGTCTGCCCACATTCAAGCCAATGGGGCACATTTCCATTTTGGGGGAGGGTGAAGGGGAGGGTGGAACAGATCCCCCACAAAAACGGAGGGGCGACTGTACTCTAACTTCTCCAATAATTGCTTTCGCTGGTGCGCTTGGTAAAGTTCCCTTGACCTCCTGAGGAGAAACTTTAAAATGATGCCCCCCTTGCTGATGCACTTTGCACCTCCTATCTCTGAGGAAACGTTTTTAAATGGACACTGGTCTTGCTCCTTGCTTGGCTAGAGCTGCTCTTTTTGCTGAAGAGGATCTGCTTCATGGTCACTTGCCTTACTTTTGTGCCTGGCTAAGGGCCATCGTACCTCTGAGGAGGAGTTATTATTGACTGCTCCCGACTTAAGACCTCACTGGTTGCTGACTTTCTGGGGTTAAACCAATTGGATGGCAGCCCATCTCCACTCATTATTGGTCCATGACCCTCAAGGGTCAAACTAATTGAAAGGCAGTCCAACGTTGATCCTCATCGGTCCCTGGCTCTCTGGAGTCATACCAATTCGCTTGCAGGACCTTCGTCCGCCCCAACTCTCCTTAGTCATACCGATCGGTGGCAGCTTGATATCGATCCTCATACGTCCCAGACTCTCCGGAGTCATATGGATTGGATGGCAGCTTGACACCGATCCTCGTCTGTTCCTGACTCTCCAGACCCAACTAGCTCCCAAGCTTATGTCGATCCTCTTTGGTCCCTGACTGTCTGGGATCATACTGGCTTGCAGCTCGAGATTCGCCCTAATCAGGCCCTGACTCTCCGGAGTCATACTGACTGGATGATAGTCTGATCTTGACTCTCATCAGTCCCTGACTCTATGGAGTCATACCAACTGGATAGCAGTCTAACGCCAAACCTTGTTGGTCCCTGACACTCCGGAGCCATACCAATGGTCTTGCAGCCGGACTTCGATGCTCGTCAGTCCAAACTGACTTGGTCCCTAACTCTGGGAGGTGAACCTAACTGATTTAGATATTCATCTGTCAATGACGTTCCAGAGGCATACCGATTGGCTTGCAGCCTGACATTCACCCTCATCGCTCCCTGACTCTCTGGAGTCATACCGATTGGATGGCAGCCTGAATTCGAACCTCGTCGGTTCCT
>NW_024815296.1:1537-2282 GCF_019175285.1 Sceloporus undulatus
GACTCTCCTGGGTCATACCAATTATATACGTGCCCGATTTCCATATTCATGATGTTGTACGGGTTGGCTTGCAGCTTGACATTTATTCTCATCGGTCTCTGACTCTCTGGATTCATACCAATTGCATGGAACCCTGAACTTGACCCTCGTCGGTCCCTGACTCTCCTGGGTCATACCAATTGGATAGGTGCCCGATTTCGATGTTGATCCATCCATGACGTTCCAAAGTCGTACCGAATGGCTGGCAGCCTGACATTCAACCTGATCGATCCCTGACTCTCTGGAGTCATACCGATTGGATGGCAGCCTGAATTCGAACCTCATCGGTTCCTGACTCTCCTGGGTCATACCAATTATATACGTGCCCGATTTCCATATTCATGATGTTGTACGGGTTGGCTTGCAGCTTGACATTTATTCTCATCGGTCTCTGACTCTCTGGATTCATACCAATTGCATGGAACCCTGAACTTGACCCTCGTCGGTCCCTGACTCTCCTGGGTCATACCAATTGGATAGGTGCCCGATTTCGATGTTGATCCATCCATGACGTTCCAAAGTCGTACCGAATGGCTGGCAGCCTGACATTCAACCTGATCGATCCCTGACTCTCTGGAGTCATACTGATTGGATGGCAACCTGAATTCAAACCTTGTCGGTTCCTGACTCTCCTGGGTCATATCAATTGGATACGTGCCCTATTTAGATATTCATTACGTTCCAGAGACTTACGGATTGGATGGCA
>NW_024815297.1:0-486 GCF_019175285.1 Sceloporus undulatus
CTGGATCGTCATCTCTCAAGGGTGCTTTGAATGTCTATTCCTGCAAGGCAGAAGATGGAACCGGATGGTCCTTGTGGTCTATTTCAACTCTTTAATTCTATAATTCTAAAGTGGAATCATAGCACTCTGACAGTGAATTATGAAAGGGCCCTCAGTCTTCACAGGAAGGGCAATGGATTCAGGTTCCTTACCGATCGAGGCCACATTGTCATAATTCTCCATCATAACGGAACTGTACAGAAGTTTCTGCTTTTTCGTCAACAGTTTCCATTCCTCCTCGGTGAAATATATTGCCACATCCGCAAAGGTCACCTGCAACAGAAAATAGCCCTCATCCAGAGAGTGATAAAAGGGGAGGAAAGCACATAGTGCATTGCAAATATTAATTCAACACTTCAGAATTCAGTCCAGGAAATAAACTTTAAATTCTGCAAACCAGTAAACAGCTACAGCCTTTGAGATCCAGTTTGTCTCGAATTCTTTCAA
>NW_024815297.1:586-2282 GCF_019175285.1 Sceloporus undulatus
GCAAAGGTCACCTGCAACAGAAAATAGCCCTCATCCAGAGAGTGATAAAAGGGGAGGAAAGCACATAGTGCATTGCAAATATTATTTCATCACTTCACAATTCAGTCCAGGGAATAAACTTTAAATTCTGCAAGCAAGAAAAAGCTACAGCCTTTGAGATCCAGTTTGTCTCGAATTCTTTCAATATAATATACAATATGATAAACAATGTAATTTAGGCCATTTCTGGAATATTATTGATTGATTAAGATACTGACTATCCCAACATGTATAGTACATTTAGTCACCAATGAATCATTTGGCCATATCTCACCTAATTTCAGAGGCAAATTTCCTTTTTAAAAAAAGTTCTGGGGAGTATTTTGGGCTTGAGGGCCACTGGGCCCACCCTCAATTTAGGTCCAGAGATATTCTTCCATATCCCCTAGCATTTCATAGATTGGGAAAGGAAAACACATGTGACTAAGCAACACCAGAAGGGGATGAAGATTGCCAAAGTTGTTAATGATAAAGATCACACAAGTGAGGAAGGTTACAGCAGTTTGCTTTTGCCTCCATCTCCTGGCAAGGACAAGACCCTGCCCCCTTTTCTCCTCCCTCTCCCCTATTTTGAATTGATGGGGTGCACACTCTTTTGAACTTGGAACACATTTTGCAGCAGCTGAACTGACCTGAGGAGAAGGGGGAAAGTGGGAGGAGGAGAGTGAAATAGGACATTTTCAAAGCCCCAGAAAAAAATGAGGTGACAGAGGATTAACCAGGACTCTCTCTGCTAAACTGGGACAGTATGTTCTCCGCTTGCTTTCATGAGCCAGCCCAGCAGTGACACAGATGAAACGAATAGTCGGGATGGCAACTTACCAAAGAGCTGTTGTATCTCAGCAGCCTCTTTCTGTTGGAGCCCAACTCCCTCCGCTTGGCCTCTCTGTTGGCCATCAGGTGGGCAGGGGTCCTGGTGGCCCTGCACTTGGTCACTTCCAGCAAGAGAGGCCCCAAAGCCATATACAAGGAGGCCGAGATGACGTTCCTGAGAAAAGAGACCAGGGTTAGGATTGGCTTGGCAAGAAACCCTGCAGCACTCAAAGACACAGAGAACAGCATCCTTCTGGTGACATATGCAGGTGACATATGCCTCCTTTGGGCCGATGCAGAGGTGGGCATCCCCTTCCTCCCTCTGCACCAAATAACGGCATCTGGACCTAGCATAGATACACAGCAGCTCCCCTACAGAACAGATACTCCATGCCTTCTGAGAGTAGTGGGGGATTAGGGGATGGGGAATTGGAGAGGGCCCTGGATATGTCCCCGTAGATAGATGTGAAATGAGTGCCCCATAAATAAATAAATAAATAAAGTTCTGAAAGCTCCAGAGTTCCCCAGTGCTTTTCCCTAGCATCAGCCCCTTTCTCAAGAAGGCTGCATCCACACTATAGAAATAAGACTGACATTCTGGTCTGCCTCCTTCCTTCTTACCTGAAAATCTCTTAATAGGAAAACTGGGGAGACTTTTAAAACCTCCCAAAGGAGCTACTTTTGGCCTTGTTTGGGGGACTAGCCTCCTCTTAGAAGCCAAAGACCAATGTTTGTGAAGAAGAAGAATTAGGGTTGTATTAAAACTATCCTCCCATTTCTGATCCCTTTTAAAACCCATGTTCCCCAGAAGGAGCAGAGCTGTGTAATAAGAAAACCCTCTCAG
>NW_024815298.1:0-2282 GCF_019175285.1 Sceloporus undulatus
GTATGTATCAAACAAAAACTCAGGATGTCAGCCTATGCAAAGCAAAAGGCAAATGACTTCACCATTCAAGCAGAGAAAAAATTCTGGAATGTTACGTATAGCTGAGTATGCTAAGTCAGTAGGAGTCAGTGGTGCATAAAATAATACAGCAGAATAAACACCACATTCAGTCATATTAAAAAGAAACAAACAATTAATACAAAAAAGTCAAGACTCAGGGTGAACTTACCTTTTATGCAGAAACTTATACTTTATTTCACATAAGCTGAGAAAGAAACCATGAGCCTTCAAACCAAACAGCCACATATTATGCTCTGTTAGACTGATGTATGATTGACAAAGTCCAATTTGGACAGTCACCAAGGGCAGGGGAGGGGGAGAGGAAGTTTATTGGTAAGAGGGGGAACAATCATACATGGTCAGTGAATTATATTGGACTAACTCCACTTATGCAAGACCAATAGGCACTATGTCTTTCTGCCTGCCAGTGCTTGACAACCCCTGCTGTTTTAAAGTCATAGGCAGGTAGCAAAAAGATAAGATTTACTGACCCTCTACTGGCCCCACCATACTTGATTTGTAGAGTGTATTGGTCACATGTTAGGACAAGTGTGGAATTTAACACCTGTCTCTTAATACTGAATTGAGTTCTCATGAATCTGTCTGAGGTTTTAAAAAGCTGCACAGAATCCACATCTCTGCTTCCAGTGTATGGTAGGCCAGTCATGGCAGAGGAAACTTGTAACTAAATAGTCTGTCAGAAGGGTCAAGTAAGGTAGATAGAATATACTAGGCTGGCTGGCCAGCAGATACGGAGAAAACAGAGGTGGTTACCTTGGGAAGTTGTTCTTGCAGGGACAACTGATTAGTGTAAAAAGCCACAGTAACATTTAGGGAAACATTACTACCAAAAACACTACCAAAACACATAACTATCATGGCCAAAGACTGAGAACTCTTGGAGATTGAGTCCACCGGTGATTCACAAGAAGCACCAGAATTAGTTTCAATTGGGTTGCCTGACTCAGATCATGGGATCTTGTCCACATAACCACTGACTCAGGCATGGATTTTTCTCCAGTGATCATGGAAACCCTGAGTACCAGTACTCAAATCAACCCTCCAGGTAGAAACTTGCAGTGATGCTGAATTTGTTGTTTCTTTAGTCTATTCCATTTGACTGCTCTTTTGTGTATGTGGATGTGGAGAGATGATGGGGGAAGTCCTGACAGAACAGGATTGTTTGAAACTTTTGGATATATTAGGTTCACAATTCCCCAAAATGTTAACAAGCCTAGAATGCAGTTCAATTAATATTATTATTATTATTCTTTAAACTGACCTTGGCTATGTGTTAATTTACATTTTCTCTATCTGTGTGGTCTGCATGACACAGTATCCAAACTTCTTTTGTCCTTGCTTTAAAGTTGGTTGCTGTAACCTTCAATTTTAGACAGCATTTGCAAACTGTCTACTGATTGAAAACAATTTTGATTTATTTTTATTTTTTTTTACAAACAAGATTCCACTAGTACATTATGTCAAACTGCAAAGACAGGATTAGCTTGTGTGATGGGAAGCTGCAATAAACCATTGTAGCCAGCTACTATAGTATTGTCAAAGAGCTGGTAATATGCTTATGTGCTCAGTGCCCTATTATTATTATTATTATTATTATTATTATTATTATTAACCTTTATTGATGAAGTGCTGTAAATTTACACAGCGCTGTACATACAATCTTTTTAGTTAGATGGTTCCCTGCCCTTGGGCTTACAATGTAAAAAGACATGACACAGAAGGAGAAGGGAGTGGTGGAGGGAAAGGGTAAGAGGTCCAGCAGTTCCTCTCTACCTCCAAGGCCTGGACCAAGGCAGATGGACTGCAGGGAGAGCTTGGCTTCATAATGGATGGTTAATCTTCCAGGGAAAATACATACTCTCAAGTAGGATAATGCATATACAGTACATAGCAATACAGGAAATGGTTCAATAAAACAGGCACAAAAAGAACATCAAGTAGCAAGCGACAATTATGCAAGGCCTGGGAAGGCTTCTCTGAACAGGATGGTTTTCAACTCCGTTTTGAAGCTGGTTAAAGAAGTGATGGCTCTTGTTTGTGAGGGAAGAAGGTTCCAGGAGTGAGAGGCAGCAAGTGAAAAGGGGCAAATCCGGGATGGGGCAGAGGAAATCCTGGGCTGAGACAGCAGACCTTGACTACCAGAACGGAGGGCCCTGGTGGGAAGGTGAGGAGAAAGAAGGTCTGATAAGTAAGGAGGGGCC
>NW_024815299.1:61-2281 GCF_019175285.1 Sceloporus undulatus
TATTATTTGTATATGTGTATATATTTATGTATTTTAATGTTCATATTAAAAAAAATTGATTAAATACAGAATGTTTAGGTGGATTTGTGGTGGGCTGAATCCATTCTATGGTCCCCAAAATCTGTGGGGGGGGAATGGTTTTTTTACACAGCAAATATGATTTTCTGTAAGAGAAAATCACATTTTTGGACAGAAAATAATGCAAAGACATATATGCCCGCACCCATAAGCTCCATACTACAAATACATCTTTGAAAACTGCATAGGACTTGCCCACAACAGGGAGAAGAATGATAAAATTATTATTTGCTAGGGCAACATAATTTAGAAAGATATCCATCCCTGGCAGAGAGGAGATATTTTGACCAACTATATGATGCTCAATTAATTCAGAGCTTCAGGGGTACAGTTTGCGTCTCCCTTATCTGGAATTCCAAAATTTGAAATATTCTAACATCCAAAATCATCCACACGGGTGGCTGAGATAGTGACACCTTTGCTTTCGGATGGTTCAGCGTACACAACTTTGTTTCATGCACAACATTGTTAAAAATTTTATGTATAAATTTACCTTCAGGCTATGTGTATAAAGCGTACATTGTTGTTTTTGCTGTTGCTGTATGCCTTCAAACTGTTTCCAACTTATGGTGACCCTAACACAACCTACCACAGGTTTTCCTGACAAATTTCTTCAGAGGGAGGTTGCAATTGCCCTCCTCTGAGGCTGAGAGAGTGTGACTTGCCAAGGGAACACAGTGGGGTTTTCCAGGGCCAATTCTGGGTTCCAATCCTGTTCTAAAAAGGCATAGTCCAGCGCTCAAACCAATCCACCATACTGGCTCATGGAACATTAATGAATTTCATGTTTAGACATGGATTCCATCTGCAAGATAAGTTGTCATTATTATTATTTGTATTTTATTTATTTATACCCCACCATCCCCCTGATATAGGGACTCTAGGTGGCTAAAGTATATAAAGATATTCCAAACACTTGTGGGGGGGGGATCCAAATCCCAAAACACTTCTGGTCCCAAGCATATCATATAAGGGAGACTCAACCTGTATGATGATGACTCTACAGCAATGATCCCCAAAACTTAATCCTCCTGATGTTTTGGACTTTAACTCCCAGAAGCCTCAACCTACTTGGCCAGAAGTCAGGAATGTTGGGAGCTGAAGTTCAAAACATCTGGAGGAACAAAGTTTGGGAATCACTGCCCTAGAGTTTCGCTGCATCCCCGTACCTCCTATTACTCAAAGTGACAGAGTCTAGATGATGAGCATCTTGGGAATCACTGCCCTGAGTAGAGATGTGGACCTGTTCTTCCCCAGTCTTATTCTGGTACTTACTACTCAACCGCAATGCCTCTTAAAATGTGCTGGGAGGGACTCTAACCAAACAGGCTTAATGGGCCAGATTCGGCCTATAGAAAAGAAGAGGAAGCAGAAAGAGAACGGGGAGGAATAGCAGTAGTCCCTTCCCTGATGCGAACAAGCCTCCAAACTAACCATCCTCGCTGGTGGTATCTTTCTGCAATACTCTGTAGAAAAGAGGGAGCAACTCCAATTTCCTTTGAATCCAAAGACAATCCTAACTCTGGAAATAGGTTTAAGTATATAGACTGCAGCCTTCTCAATACATGCAACTTCCAGGATCTCAAATGGCTCTGTGAAGGAATTGTTAAACAACAGAACAGTTGACTGAGAAAAGTTACCTTTTAGAATCATAGAATCATAGAGTTGGAAGAGACCGCACAGACCATCCAGTCCAACCCCCTGCCATGCAGGAAATCCAAATCAAAGCATTCCCGACAGATGGCCATCTAGCCTCTGCTTACAGACCTCCAAGGAAGGAGACTCCACTACACTCCGAGGGAGTGTATTCCACTGTCGAACAACCCTTACTGTCAGGAAGTTCCTCCTAATGTTGAGGTGGAATCTCTTTTCCTGTAGCTTGCATCCATTGTTCCGGGTCCTCTTCTCTGGAGCAGCAGAATTTTAAACTCAACCTCCCAAAGTTACTTTTCAAAGCTTTGGGTGACAGTAAAACCTGTGGCTATCTTGGAGCCTAGCTGGGCTCTAGAGACCTGCAAAGCCCCCACAAAGCCAAAGGAATGCTTTCAGGCATGGGTGTCTAATGGACTTAACAGTGGGGGAGTTCCACAAAGCACCACTGTTTCCATGCCAAAACTAGCCAAAGATAATTTGCTCCTTGAG
>NW_024815300.1:0-2281 GCF_019175285.1 Sceloporus undulatus
GGTAATGACCTATAAAGCCCTAAATGGCTTGGGCCCAGAGTACTTGGAGGACCGCCTCTCTCCATATAATCTGCCCCGCACACTCAGATCAACAGGGATGAAATTGTTGGAGGTCCCAGCGACACGCTATGTGAGGACCTCACAGAGGACATTTTCTATCATGGCCCCAAGATCTTGGAATAGTTTCCCAGATGAGCTTCGCTCCACCACATCCTTAGCTCTTTTCAAAAAGAATCTGAAGACGTATTTCTTTTACCAAGCCTTCCCACCATGAAAAATCTTCTCTTACCCCTTTTCATTGATGACCCCGGACTGTATATATCGATTTCCCCTTCCATCTGGCCCTTTTGTCATTAGTATTACTATGTTGCTTTTAATGTTTTTTAAATTGATTTTATTGGAATGTTTTTATAAATAATTGTTTGCCGCTTTGATCAAAAATTTTGGAAAAGCGGGTTACAAATAAACTATATTATTATTATTATTATTATTATTATTATTATTATTATTATTATCTTCTTTCTGATTGAAGGATTTAAACAGCTATTAAAGCATATGTCTCTTCTTTTCACATGAATGATGAAATAAACTGATGCTGGTGGGGCTGGAAATGAATGTATAGTGCACCCTTTTTTAATGTGGGGGATCCGTTCCAGACACCCCCTGCGTAAAAAAAAGTGCATATGCTCGAGCCCCATTGAAAGTAATGGGGCTCATGCATGGCATGGCGGCACAGCAGTGTGGCAGCATTAATCTTAATGAGACGTGCTGCCGAGCTCGATCCACACGCTCCCACATGGCTTTCAATATTTCCTGAAAGCAGCGTATAGTGTGTCCACATATGACACGGACGCACTGTATTGCAACATTAGAAGCATCACAGGAAATAGAAATATTGATTTCAAGTTTTCTTTAGTGCTTTATATCAGTATAAAGTAATACAAGTAATACAATGAGAAAAACAAATATGCAAAATATATAAATCAGTAAGACTTCCTCCTGTTCCCTAAAAAGGCGATTTGGGTTGTATTTTTATCCCCCAAAACTACATTATTGTACTGAGGCCTCACATGAATGTAAAGGAACATCTAATGATGAAATGTAAATATTGCATCTGACTTCTTAGTCCATTGTTGTTGTTTTTTATGGCAAGACAGTAATAAAAGTAATCCTAGAGCTGGAAAGCACGCCATTGGCCATAAAGTCCAATTCCCTGACAAGTCCACGACTGGTAGTCCTATTACACATGCAATGGCAGCCTCCAGATTACTGAATTCTCTCCACACAAATACCACTCCCCCCAAAAAAAATCCCAATTAAAATTATCATTTGGGTCTGCACTGATTTAGCTCTCATTCGTGTTCGACTTGTGTTGTAGAAGTCCATTTTTATTCTGACTGGTGTGACAGGATTCAAGAAAGAAGAACTTCATAGGCAGAAAATGACACTGAGAGTTCACCTCTGCCTTATGCTCAGTTTCTTGACAAAATTATTTATCTCACAATTCCAACCTGTCTGCCTTCTGGAAATGTGTGTTTGTGACTCACTTTGCCTACTGGTGGCTGCAGGTTTTGTGTGTGTGTGTGTGTGTGTGTGTGTGTGTGGTATCCAAAACACTCAGAATTTCAAATGTGACCATTTGTCTACTTCAGCTGACAAATGAGGAAATGGCTGACCTGGAGCCCTTTCACTCTACAGTTGGCCCTCCACGTTTGCAGTTTGACTTTTGTGGATTTGATTATTTACAGATTTGATTAATATGTTCTCTCCAAGGTGCGGTACAGACAGCCAACAAGCTGTATTAGTGGTATTAGGGTTAGGGAGTGTACACCATGTATACACTTCCTAACCTTAGTACGTGCCAGCGGCGCAATAATGGCAGCACCCTGTATACATGGGTAGCACCATTATGACATCAGGCCGCGCCGTGTCCAAACGGCGCAGCGCAGGTGTGGCATCTGGAAGAGATCCGTCTTATTACCTCCTTGGACGTGTTTAAGAGGGCACTTAAGACAGATCTCTTCCGGCGAGCTTACCCTCCTGACCTTATGTAAGAGACACCTTCAGACCATTCTATGAATCTATTGCATTACTACTTGACGATGAGTTAGCTTTTCAGATTAATTGTATTTTTATTGATGCATTTTATATGTATTTTATTACTGACGTATGTGTTTTGGTGGACTGTAATCCGGCCTCGATCCATCTAGGAGAGGCGGGGAAATATAAATATGTATTATTATTATTATTATTATTATTATTATTATTATTATTATTATTA
>NW_024815301.1:0-2281 GCF_019175285.1 Sceloporus undulatus
AATCACTCACTTTGTGACAGTTTTCTTGAAATTAACTTCTATTGTGATGTTGTCCGTCATTCTTAAACGGCCCTATTACCATCTTCTGCTGCCATTGGTAGCTGCGTAGACACCAGATACTCTTCAAGCCTCTCCGAGCGAACTGAGACTTGCTGGTTGAAGGACTCTGACTCTCTTCCTTGTTGCTGTCTCTTTGGCGGGTTACCGCCCGCCCGTTTGGGGCGGCCTGCACCCGCCCCTTTCCCCGGTGTATCAGAGCCTCAGCTGCCAGAACGGCAGCCTCCGAGGCCCCGATCCACCGCTTTTCAGGCCGCAGGGAAGCGGCAAAAGGCTTGTCCTTGGGGCTTGAAGCCCCAAGGACACCCGGCGGTGACGGGCAGGAGGAGAAAGGGGCCTCACTATGCGCCCTGGTGCGGCGTGACGTCACGTCCGCGCTGCCCTGTATAGAGGCAGCATTCTCGTGATGCCGTAATGGCGGTGCCGTCTACATAGGGCGCCGCCATTTTGTACGGACTGAGTCCGTATTAGGGTTAGGGTTGTCCGGAAGGGACACCCCTTCCTAACCCTAGTACGGACCCAGTCCATACTTTAAGGCCCGTGTGTAACAGGCCTTTGTGTTACTTCGCTGTGTCCTACCTGCCTCCTGACTGGTAGAGGCATACAAAGATTCCAGCCTTTCCAGCGGTGAGGATGTCCTCACCTTCTTCCTGCTCCCTGTGACTCTCCACCTGGCCAGGTATCTGAGTACAGGCCTTCTTTGCAGGCGGGTTCCTGGATGATGCCCTGCATTTGGCTGTACCATTCGGCTTCTTAGGTGCCATATTAAATGGGGGTAAGGGGGTGAATGCCACCCACAGAGCAAGGCAGTAGTAAACAAAGCAGCAATAAAGAAAGGGCAGGGTAACGGAATTAGTGCAGAGGACCCCGAGATGAGGGAGAAAAATGGCCGGAAGGTGCAAGGCCTTTGCAGGAGAGGTCGGCTTGTTGATGTCAGGCCTCATCTATCTACCCGCAGGAGAGGGGAAGGTGTGAGGCCAACAATAACAACAACCAAATAGAGAGAGGGGGGAAATAAGAAAAAAGGGGAAGGCCAGACCCCAGTGAGAAGGCTGTGGTAGAGTGGCCCAGCAAGCAGGCCCCACTAAGACCTAGAGACCACACAGTTTCACTGACCAGAGACCAGTGCTGTGACCTTAAATGGTTGGGGGGGGGGTCACAGAAGGGCAAAGGCCAGGGCCGGGCAATTGGCCTTCAGGGGAGTGAGAGATCCAGTAACGGCCTCCACAAGTGGCTGCGTGCCCTGAGGCCTCTGCAGAAGCCTGGAAGGCCGGAGAAGCTGGGTGAGACGGCAGCGGTGGCTAGTTGCCCCCGAGGCCCCCGTAGAGGGCCAGTAGGGTGGAGAAGGCTAGACGCAAAGGCGCTGGAGCCGCGCAGGCAAGGCAAAGCCAAGCAATGCCCACGTGCCCTCTCTCTACCCCCGGTAACCTGGTAGGCTTACGGGAATGTCAGAAAGCTTAGGGGGGAGGGCAGGATGCCAACTGGCAATGGCCAAGGGGGACTGAGGGCCAAGGGGGGACATTCTCACTCCCGCAGGGAGCCGAGCTAAGCATCAACCACGCGCCTGTTAGCAACCTCTGATTTGTTGAAGAGGTTGGGAGCTGGGGAGGGATGTGAGCAGCTGACCAGGAAGACTAGCTGCCGCACGCCTATGCCTAGTCCCTGAACAAGGATCTCTCCAGGTGACTTGGGAGAGGAAAGAACAGGGAAGAAATAAAAAGGGGGCAGAAATAACCGATAAGGCAAAGAAAAACTTATCCTTCGTTGTCAATGTCCCACGCTGCTCAAGTTGCAAGAGGTCACATGGAGGGTCGGGACTTCCCCCATGTGGTGCAAAGCACCGCTCGCAGAAGACCTCTGGATCTTCCCATCTTCCAACATGAATCCATTCTCTCCCAGAAGCCTTTCCTCCTCCTTTACACCAATTGGCTCACTGTCTTGAATGGATCAAATACCATTGTACCAGCCAAGGCTGACCAAAGACATTTGAGGAACAACAAATGCCCTCCTCCATTTCCTAGAGCAAATATAACCCTGCCACTGAAGACAAGGTGGTACCCGAGGCCAAAAATTCCTTGCTTCCCAGAAGGAAGTCTAAAATAGCGAAGACTTGAAATAAGCAGCCATTAGCTGTCTTTTCTTGACACGTATCAGCAGTTACCTGCCTCATCTTGGGTACCCGGCAACAGTCTTAACTGCTATAGAACATTAACGCATCACAATG
>NW_024815302.1:0-2281 GCF_019175285.1 Sceloporus undulatus
CAAAAGTGACTATAAGAGAAACAGAAGGTGAGAAAGCCAAGCAGGAGTTGATGTAAGAATACCTTAATGAGTTTTTTTAAAGGCTTGGCTGGTCCTGTCTTCTCCTAGACATCTTGCTGATGTATTTTGTCAGTGAAAGCTGCAATATAAGTGTCTGCCGTTTTCCTCCAGGCGTAGGTCCACAGGCTTCCTCTGAGATGTATTAGAAGCTCTTCAATGTTCCTCATCACATTGTGATGGTGTCCTTTGAAAATGATTTCTTTCAAGGTGTCTGCATGAATTCAGGGGCTTCCACGATGACCTTGTGAATAACAATTCATGCATGGCTATTGCATTGGATTGATCCAATGAAGGGGGCTATTGCTGGTGGTGGTGGGGGGAGAAGGAATACTCCCCTGTGTTTTAATGGACTTTCATTTCATCTACTTTGTCTCACTGAATAAAGCAGACTTCTTGAAAGTTACTTCTTGTTGGGTGATTGCATGGAGAAAAGATGAGAGGAAGAGATCTTGCTGAGGCTATTCTTCCTGGACTTGGTGCTCAGAGACTTGACCAGAAGTTGGCTACAGATGTGTTCCTTGCTCCAGATAGAAACTTAGGAGGCCTGGATTGGGGATGATGCGCTTGCTTTTTCTTGTAGGCTATTTCCTTCAAATCTTCCTTCCTCGGCTACAACTTTGCTTAGGAACATCTTCATCCTTTGAATTCTTGTGAAGATCTGACTGAATGTTGGAAAGCAAAGAAAGGAAAGATGATGGAGTTTACCTCAAGCTTACAATCAAAAGTGACTACAAGAGAAAGAGAAGGAGAGAAAGTCAAGGAGGAGGAGGTGTAAGAATACCTCAATGGTTTTTTAAAGGCTTGGTTGATACTCAGAGGAAACTCAGGTGTCATTCACACACTTGGTTTTTTCTCTCTAGGAGATCCGCATTGCAGCAGCAATGCATATAGGGTTTCGTTGTTCCCTTTTTGTCTTGGTTTCACGAGTCTCTTTCATTCAATTTAACCCTGTATTATTCACATATGCCATTATTTAAGGTAAAACAGAGCCACCATTTCAAATGTGCCACCCCTGCTTACGAAACTTCTCCCTTCCTTTTTGGGAACGAATGATACATAACGATCCAAATCGATTCAAAAGCATATTCATACTGCCAACGCTGCAGATCTATCAGGAAAAGTCAGGGGAAAATCGGTATCAAATATCCCGGGTTAAGTGGTTTTTTTTTTTTTTTTTGCCAGCCAGCCCCACTCCCAAAAGTGCATAGACTGCATTCAGGACGTCTGTGTACAACAAGGATTCAACAAGGATTCATCCTGGATTATTTTTTTAGTGTGAATGAGCTCTCAGATTTGAGAGAAGTACAGTGCTCCTGTGTCATACGCAGGTGCACTTTATGCTGCTTTCAGCATATGATGAAAGTCGCACTGGAAAAAGTCCTCGCTAGCCCCAGAAGAAATAATGAGGCTCCAGCATATGTTGGATTCCCCTTACACAGCAGGGTCCAGAACAGATCCCCCGCATCAGGGAAGGGCCTCTTGTTTCTTCAGTGGCAATCTAGGTTCATCACAGATGTAGTCCATGTTCCAGAAAGACACATAGAAGGCTATGGTTGAACATTGGCTGAGGAGTACCTTCTCATTTCCCATCATTTTGAAGATCAAACGGCTACAAAAATTTCCTGCAAAGTAAAGGAATGAAGTTCACCTTAAGCTTGCAGTCTAAACAAACAAAATTGGAACGGGAAGTGAAGTAGAAAGAAAGACAGGTCAGAATACCTCAAAGATTTCATTCAGTTGAGGTGGAGCTGCTCAGGTCTTCTGCTGGTTGTCTTGTTGATGTCTCTTCACTGCTAAAAACACAATGCAAGCTGTTACTCATATTCCTCCAGGTGTAGGTACAAAGGTTTTTGGCCTTCATCTGAAATCTGTCAGCAGCTTTTAAATGCTGAGTTTTCGGGAAGCTCATTCCTGCACAACTCTTACCTGGAGACAATCCCTTTTATGGGCTTCTGGATCGATTTAACTCACATCCTTCTCCTTCTTCTCAATAATACATTTGTTAGAAAAAACTTTGTGTGCAATGCTTACAATCCATGAAGAGAGAATGCTTGGGTTGGAAGCGGCTTCATTCAGAGTCTCCCAGCTTGCTCCGATATTGGACTGACAAGCCATCTGACATCACCCACCTTTGGCAAACATGGTGGAGCATCATTTGCAGCAGTCAAGATGGCAAAGAAATTGGAGCAAGGCATTTCATACAGTGGAACTGAGGAATACT
>NW_024815303.1:0-558 GCF_019175285.1 Sceloporus undulatus
GTTTCATGTGTCTTGCACCAACTATACTTCTCAGAAGTGTGTACTTGGTCAAGGGACTTTGGTTTTTCTTCACTGCGCATGAGTTTGTAAAAATCAGAGCAACTTGCATTGGCCGTGCCTCAGAAGCTGACTGATATCAATATCACCATCATCACCACCACCATCATTGTCACAACAAGGCAGGATTATAAGGACAAAAAACACACAGAAAGACCCTTTGGAAAGTCACACTCTCTCGGCTTCAGAAAGAGTGGGCCCATATCTCAAAAGCTGACTGATATCAATAAATAAGGGGGAAATATATAAATAAGGGGAAAATGCACATGGGAATATAATTAAATCCAGGGGGAAATGTACATGGGAATATAATTAAATCCAGGGTAAAATATACATGGGAATATAATTAAATCCAAGGGGAAATATACATGGGAATATAATTGAATCCAAGGGGAAATATACATGGGAATATAATTAAATCCAGGGGGAAATATACATGGGAATATAATTAAATCCAAGGGGGAAATATACATGGGAATATAATTAAATCCAGGGGGAAAT
>NW_024815303.1:658-1033 GCF_019175285.1 Sceloporus undulatus
GGGGAAATATACATGGGAATATAATTAAATCCAGGGGGGAAATATACATGGGAATATAATTAAATCCAAGGGGAAATATACATGGGAATATAATTAAAACCAAGGGGAAATATACATGGGAATAGAATTAAATCCAGGGGGAAATATACATGGGAATATACTTAAATCCAAGGGGGAATATACATGGGAATATAATTAAATCCAAGGGGAAATATACATGGGAATACAATTAAATCCAAGGGGAAATATACATGGGAATATAATTAAATCCAAGGGGGAAATATACATGGGAATATAATTAAATCCAAGGGGGAAATATACATGGGAATATAATTAAATCCAAGGGGGAAATATACATGGGAATATAATTAAATC
>NW_024815303.1:1043-2281 GCF_019175285.1 Sceloporus undulatus
CAGGGGGAAATATACATGGGAATATAATTAAATCCAAGGGGAAATATACATGGGAATATAATTAAATCCAAGGGGAAATATACATGGGAATATAATTAAATCCAGGGGGAAATGAGGCCGTCGGAGCCCTATTCAAGGGCGCCAGCGATGGCATCGGGCCTCCAGGAGGCCCAATGCGGCCGCCCGGGCCCTTGAATAGGGCTCTGACGGCTTCAGCGGGCCTTCCCGATGCAGCCATCGGAGCCCTATTCGAGGGCACCAGCGATGGCATCGGGCCTCCAGGAAGCCCGATGCCGTCGCCGGAGCCCTCGAATAGGGCTCCGACTGCCACATTGGGCCTCCTGGAGGCCGAGGTCGCGCGAGACTTCGCCTCTGGGCGCCGCCATTTTTCGCCCAAAATGGTGCCGAAGGTCGCGCGAGACTTCGGTGCCATTTTGGGCGAGAAAATGGTGGCGCCCAGCGCGGCTTTTTGCCGCTCTGGGCGCCGTCATTTTTTGCCCAGCGGCAGCGGCAACCGCCCCCGGGGCCGCAAGGAAGGCCTCCGGGGGCCGGATCCGGCCCATGGGCCGGAGGTTGCCGACCCCTGTTTTAATAGAACAGAGGTGATAGGGAACTGAAGATCAAACTTGTTCAGTAGCCATTGTGAATGACAGGAGGCATAACTGTGTTTGTTTGGCATAGAACTCTGCTGGAAGACATATTCTGAAACTCACAAGAACAGATTTATAGATCTAACCAGTATCCCAGTTCCTTCTTGAGTCACTGTTTTTACTTTCAGTGCTTGGATATGACCTCTGTAACTCTGGACTTCTCTTGCATATACTGAGGGATAACCTAATGTTTCTGAAGCACATTCAAGCCTTATTTCCTGTAGTAATAATAATAATAATAATAATAATAATAATAATAATAATCTTTATTTCTATCCCGCCTTTCCACGAAAGTGATCAAAGCGGCTTACAAAAATAAGTGTTTAAGGATGGGCATTGACTATAAGGCTAGTGATGTTGTTCAAGTAAGTATAGAAAGCTGACAGAGCTATGAAACAAATGAACTACTACATCAAGAAAACTCGGGGAATTCTTTAGCACCACCGAGTGTGATGTATGCCATCCATTAACATGTACTACCTACAAAACTGCTATATCAACTAAAAGAAAGCACAGTTGCATGCATAGTTTATGAAAAATTGCATCAGGACTCTGATGTTTCCAATGCTTTCCCCCCAAAGGTAAGTA
>NW_024815304.1:0-2281 GCF_019175285.1 Sceloporus undulatus
TTGTGAGTTCCTGCATGGCAGGTATGAGAATTCTTTTACTATTTCTATTTCTTCATTGTCTAGGATGAATTTATCTAGATTCTCTGTTTTGCTTTCTTTGGTGCGTTACAGACGTGCCTATACTGCGTACTAGAGTTAGGAAGGGGCATATTAGGGTTATGAAGGGGCGTCACTTCCTGACGCCCCTCAACCCTAGTATGAACCGAGTCTGTACAAAATGGAGGCGCCCGTCTACACGGGGGCCGCCATTTTGATGTAGCGTCCGGACGTCACGTGGCGGAAGTGATGCCGCAAGTGCGCAACTAGTGCCTCGTGGCGCCACTTCCAGGGCGCAGAAAGAAGCGCCATTTTGGTGCTTCTTTTCTGCTGCGCCCAGGAACTGCATGGTTTGGCATCTGCGGTTCCCAGACCCAGCAACCAGCGGTGGCAACAGACCACCGCTTTTAAGCGCCTTTATTTTGAACAGTAGTCCTTCCTTTGCACTTTCTTCCTTGATGTTCCAAGTCTGGGAGATCTTCTGCTAGTAGTATGGTGTTATCTGCCTATCTTAAGATTGTTAATATTCCTTCCTCCTATTTTCACTCTTCCTTCTTCTATGTCCATGCCTGCTTTTCATATAATATGTTCTGCATATAGGTTGAACAGGCAGGATGACAAGATGCAGCACAGTCTGACCCCTTCGACAACTGGGAACCATTCTGTTTCTCCATATTCTGTTCTGACAGTAGCCTCTCATCCTAAATACAGATTTCTCATCAGGACTATCAGATGTGTTGGCACTCCCATGTCTTTAAGAGCATTCCATAGCCTTTCATTGTCAGCTCAGCTATGGAAACCCACTGGGTGACCTTGGGCAAGTCACATGCTTTCAGCCTCAGGAAGGCAACGGCAAACCTCCTCTCTGGACAAATCCTGCCAAGAGAACTACCAGGTGTCAGAAATGACTTCAAGGCACAGAACAAGCAAGAGAGCCAGCATGATGTAGTAGTTTGAGTGTAGAACTAGGACACTATAGAGATCAGTGTTCAATTCTTCACTCAGCTATGGCAACCCGTTGGGTGGCCTTGGGTGAGTCACAGAGTCTTAGCCCTAGAAAACCCCATAGTAGCTGTAGGGCTACCATATGTCAGAAACGACTTGAAGGCACCCAACAACAAAAACAAGGGAAAATAGTTTTTTGTGGGTTTTTCGGGCTATGCGGCCATGTTCTAGAAGATTTTCTTCCTGACGTTTCGCCAGCATCTTTGGTTTTGTGACCTAAGTGTAAAATTCTCTTCAGAGAATGCTTGCCTGGAAAAAGTGGATGTGTATACAAACACACACACACACACACACTGTATGAGCCTGGGAAGGCAGGAGTGATTTGCACGTGTATTGTTTTGTGTTGATGGCTGGCCTCAGGCTGGGAGGCTAATGCAAAAGAGGATTAATGTCTGCTGATTGGTGATCATTGTCTGCTGGGAAAGCCCCTGACTCTGAATGGTTTCCCATTTGCATTTGCCCGAGTCCTTATTTTGCTATTTCTCAGGACTGGTAGCCAAATTTTGTTCACTTTTAAGGTTTCTTCTTTCCGGTTGAAATTATCCAGATGTTTGTGGATTTCAATGGCTTCCCTGTGCATCCTGACATGGTAGTAATTGTTGGGATCCTCTTTTTTCCCCTTTTTGAAGATGGGGACAACGTTTGCCCTCCTCCAGTCTGCTGGGACTTCTCCTGTTCTCCAGGAGTTCTCAAAGGTTATTGCCAATGGCTCCGATATAACATTTGCCAGTTCTTTTAATACTCTTGGAGACTTATATTCATTTAGATTAACCAGGTATTCCTGTACTATCTCTTTACTTATTCTGTGCTGAATTTCCCCTATTCTGTCTTCTGCTCCATTCTTCTCAGGTTGAGTACCCTTTGCCTTTTCTGAGAAGACATCCCCAATCCATTTTTTTTTTTTTTGGTTTGTTTGCTGGAAAAGGGTCCTTGGAGCCCCCTCCTCACACACACCCATGAATCCCTTCCTCAGCTGTTTTAGATTCAGGAGAGGCCTTTTCCTGTAATTTTAAAAGATTGTTTGGGGGCATGAGCCTGTGGATATATATGGGTCCCAACTCTGTCCATTCCTGTAGTAGATCTTTCTCCTGAGTGTTTAAGGATTTCATGTGACCATCTGGAAGAGATAGTATGGCTCTTGTTCCTCAGCCTCAAATGAGTTTCTCATATTAATAACCTGAGGAGCTGGGGAGTTCACTGGATGACTACCTCAACAAGGGAGAGCTGAGCAGAACAACAA
>NW_024815305.1:0-886 GCF_019175285.1 Sceloporus undulatus
TACGAGTATAGTTTCTAGATCAAGGGAAGTAATAGTGTCTCTCTATTTAAATTGTAAAACAGTTGATACAAAATCACTCTCATTAGATTAAACTAAACATCATTGGGATTTTAACCTCCCAACATACTTCTGTTTTACAGCTGTTATATTTCTTTGAATAAATTAAAACACTTCAACTTAAATTAGTTCTGTCCCTAAAGTATCATTTTCCCTCCATGCTTCTGGAGATATTCAATTATATTATTCAAGTCTCCTTTATATAAATTTGACGCTCCTTTCTAATTCCTCTTGAGAGTTTGTCCATTTCCATCATGTCCAGAAGCTTAAATATCCAATCTTCTTTTGAATCTATCCAATCTTCTTTTGAATCTATCTCTGAGCAGACACTATTCTTGCAGATGACAACATATAAAATAATATTTTGCCATGTTTTTTTCCTATGGATTGTTCTATTATATTAAGCAAAAAAGTTCAGGCGAGAATTTAAAAGATATAGTTACAACTTTCTTAATTTCAAAATAAATCAACTTCCAAAGTTGTATCACTTTCCCAAAGTCCACCACATTTCATAGATTGAGCCCTGCTCCTTTTCACATTTCCAATGCAAATTACTGCAATTCTTATACATCTTGCTTATTCTCTCTGGGGTTAAATACCATCAAAAATGTTTTATAATAATTCTCTTTGATGTTTTGGCTGCAAGTATAGTTCAATCTTTTTTTCCAAGTGTACTCCCACTGGTCTAATTCAATTGCAAAACCAAAGCTTTGAGACTATCTGATCATATTTTCTTTAATAACTTCGTCTTCTGTATAGATTTTTTAAGAATACAATTATAAAGTCTTGCTAATAAGGCATCTTTATTCAACATTATTTCCTGTTCTAG
>NW_024815305.1:986-2281 GCF_019175285.1 Sceloporus undulatus
AGACACCAAAGCAGAGGGGCCTTGGGGATTGGGAGGCAGCCACGAACAATTTAAATGAGGACTGAAAGAGAAACTAAATGATTCGTAAGTATAAGTAGAACAACATATACAGTATTTGCTTTTTACTTATTAACAGATAATTAAAAAACGAATGAGATAGAATAAAAGTTAGTCTGGTAGTTTGGAAGCAGCGGATGGTAAATGCAAGTAATAGGTTTGTCTTTAACGCTCAGTGCTATGGAATCCTGGGATTTTAGGATACTTAGCCTTCTCTGCCAGAGAGCTCTCATGCCACAACAAACTACAAATCCCAGGATTCCACAGGATGGAGCCAGGAGAGTTAAAGCGGTTTCGAACTGGATTATTTCTGCCGTGCAGATACAGCCTGATTCGGTTGTAAAAGGCAGAAGCACCAAAGTCTTGATTTTACCTTCCTAATAATGGTTTTCCTTTAAAAGAAATAAGCAGTCTGTTTTCCGTCTAATCCTTATTCTTCTTTTTCTTTGTTTGTTTGTATGTATTATTCTTGGTAATATGAGTTATTCTGGTCTGTCTCCTTCCTTCTTCCCTGAAAATCTCTTAATAAGGAAACTAGGGAGACTTAAAACCTCCCAAAGGAACCACTTTTGGCTTTTTTGGGTGACTAGCCTCCTCTTAGAAGCGAAAGCCCAATGTTTATGGAGAATAAGAATAAGGCTTTTTGGCCCAAGGAGCCTGGCCTCCTTCTGACTCTGGAGCCTCAGAAGAGAAAGAGAAGCCTCTGTTCAACTGAGGCCTCAGAGAAGGTTCTGGAACATTATTCCCCAAAGTCACAAGTTGCATAAAATGGCCACCAGAAAACAAAATGTCAGCCTCTGACTTAGAGCTTGGCAGGTTGAGGCCTTCAGGGAACCCAAAATGGAGGATGAAAGGGCCCCAAAGTCGGAAGGGGCCCCAAACAGTATTTCCAAACCTTAACAATACCTAAAATGCCAAACCAAAAGAACATTCCCAGAGTTCCATAGCACTGAGCCATGGCCTTTACAGTGGTGCAGAACAAGAATGCCCAGCAATGGTGGCCCTAATGGTGATTAAGGTCTGGTGGCAGCTCTGTCCTCCCCCCCAGGCCTGATATCATCATCATCATTTTTATCTTTGCTACAGCATGAGAGCCACCATTAAAAGCACTGAAATCCCTTTGGGGAGTGCCACTCTCCCACCTTCAGAGAGAGTGGGCCTTGCCTAGAAGGACTGCTGGGCCTCCTTCCTCCCCTCCTTAATGGCAGTGGCCAAAGAAAAGCACCAGCAGCAGTAGA
>NW_024815306.1:55-2281 GCF_019175285.1 Sceloporus undulatus
ATAATAATAATAATAATAATAATAATAATAATAATAATAATAATAATAATTTATTTATAGCCCGCCCAATCACAAGGAATCCAGGCGGGTTACAACAGTAAAAATAAAGAAAATAAAATACAATAAATAAATAAAATACAATAAAATTAAAGAGAGCAAAGTGAGTACATTCACAGTTAGGCCTGATGGAAGTTGGGCCTCTCTTTTTCACTCCCTCTCAGGTCTGATGATGATGTCATGGAGGGAGGGCTCTTCTTCTTGAGGCAAGGATTTTATTTTAATTAATTTTAATTTAATTATTCTCATTAAATTTAAGAGAAGAATTGGTGGACAGAGTGACATAAGTCACAGTAAATGGGGAGTAGAACTAGGTAGGGAAGGCCTGCCGGAAGAGATCCGTCTTAAGAGCTTTCTTAAAGGCTGTAAGAGTAGAAATGTCACGGATCTCCTTCGGCAGGTCATTCCATAGCTTCGGAGCTGCGATGGAAAAGGCCCTCTGGGTGACTGAACTTAGCCTAGATTTTATTGGCTGAAGTAGATTCTTCCCCGAGGACCTTAGAGTGCAGGACGGACAGTATGGAAGTAGGCGATCTCTTAAGTATTCTGGACCCAAGCCATGTAGGGCTTTGAAGGTAATCACCAACACCTTGTACCTTGCCCGGAAACTAATTGGCAGCCAGTGAAGGGATTTCAAAACCGGTGTTATGTGATCGGTACGATGAGTACCTGTAATTAACCTGGCTGCCATATTTTGTACAAGTTGAAGTTTCTGAACTTGGCACAAGGGTAGCCCCATGTACAGCGCATTACAGAAGTCCAATCGAGAGGTGACCAGCGCATGTACAACTGTTTCAAGGTCTCCCTGCTCCAGGAAGGGGCGCAGCTGGTGTATCAGCCGAAGCTGATAACAAGCGCTCCTGACTGTCGCATCTACCTGAGCTGTCAGGTGAAGCGACGAGTCAAGGAGCACCCCTAAGCTGCGGACAGAGTCTTTCAGGGGAAGTGTGACCCCATCCAGAACTGGCTGACATAATTCCATACCTGGGCTTGGGTTTCCTATAACAAGTACCTCCGTCTTACCTGGATTCAGCTTGAGTCGGTTTTCCCTCATCCAATCCATTACCGCCCCAAGACAGGCATTCAGAGGAGAGATGCCATCTTTAGTCACTGCATCAGTCTGAGACATAGAGAAATATATTTGGGTGTCATCAGCGTACTGATAACATCCTGCCCCATGTCTCCGGATGATTTTTCCCAGCGGCTTCATGTAAATGTTAAACAGCATAGGAGACAATATTGCGCCCTGGGGTACACCAAATTTTATCTCTCTTTTAGAAGAGCAACTGTCTCCTAGTGCCACCATCTGGAATCTGCCCGAGAGGTAGGACCGGAACCACTGTAGAACAGTGCCTCCGATACCTAACTCTCTCAGGCGTTCCAGAAGGATACCATGGTCGATGGTATCGAAGGCCGCTGAGAGGTCTAAGAGCACCAGCAGGGTCACACTTCCCCTGTCGATGCCTAGACGGAGATCATCAACTAAGGCGACCAAGGACGTCTCAACTCCATATCCTGCCCTGAATCCGGTTTGAAATGGGTCCAGATAATCAGCTTCATCCAAGACTGCCTGTAGTTGATTGGCGACCGCCCTCTCAATCACCTTGCTCAAGAATGGTAACGACGAGACTGGCCTATAGTTATTTCTATCCAGAGGGTCCATGATCACTCCCTCTCTCTAGCACACACACCACACTCTCCTACTTTCTGCATCAGTTTCCTCTAATGCATACTGATGGAAGGAGTAATCTTGTGCCAAGGAAAAACACAGTAATACCATCACAGCAGATTATAGCATTGACACTAAATTCCCAGGAAAATTATTTAAAAATAAAATAAAAATAAATTTGCTTTCTCTGCTGGAGGGAGACTAGTTTCCCAAGAGCTGCAAAAACATGAGAAATTAATACCTTAAGCTCATGTCATAAAGCACTTCTCGTTTCCAGAAATGAACTGAACTAGAATAATAGGTGCCCACTTGAATTGGGAATTCAAAATGTACCAGGAAAGAAGAAAATATGACTCAGACCAGGAGTAAAAAGTTGAAGCAATTCCCATGAAATGTGATTTGGAACTTGAAAACAGAATCAGTAAGTGCAGCAATGGAAATACCACATCCTGGCACATTTTGGTCACTTTCTTGAGCTTAGGGGAAGTGCCTTTCAACAG
>NW_024815307.1:0-2281 GCF_019175285.1 Sceloporus undulatus
CCTCCTTAAAACTGCCAATCCCAGAATGCAACAGGAGGCAGCTAGAGGAGTCAAAGTGGAATAGTAGCACTTTAAGAGTATAGTGTGATAAACATCTTAGTATCCAGGGCCAGCGTGGTTTAATGGTTTGGGGGTTAAACTGGGAATCCTAGGAAACCAGGGTTCAAATCCCTGCTCAGCCATAGAAACCCACTGGTCAAGTCACACTCTCTCAGCCTCAGAGGAACGCCAATGGCAAACCCTCTCTGAAGAAATAGAACCTATCATTCTTCCAAGTCATGCTATCATGCTTCCAAGTCTTTCCCTACTTATGGTGACCCTTAGGGTCACACTCTCTCGGCCTCAGAGGAATGCCATTGGCAAACCCTCTTTGAAGGCACTTGCCAAGAAAACCCTATGATAGATCCTATCATGCTTCCAAGTTCTTTCCTACTTATGGAGACCCTAGGGATGCAGTCACACTCTCTCAGCCTCAGAGGAATACTAATGACTAATCCTCTCTGAAGAAACTTGCCAAGACAACCCTATGATAGAACCTATCATGCTTTCAAGTCAGAAACTATTTGAAGGCACACAGTGACAACTGTCTCATTAAACCTGTCATTGTGACATGTATTGGCTCTCTCTTTAGACATTCCGTCTAAATGGGGGGGGGGGAAATAGTCTCCTATTTTGCAATGAGTGTCACAGCCTTTCTTTGTGAGTGTCAAGCAAAAGCTGTTGGAGCAGAATATGTACAACCTAGAAAACAGGACAAAAAGGTTCACAACTGATTGGGTTCATTTTAATTTAATCTGTTTTCTAGGTCCAATCCACACTGCAGAAATAATCCAGTCTGAAACCGCTTTAGTGCTAGAAAATTCCAGGAGTTGTAGTTTTGTGATACATTTAGCCTTCTTTGTCAGAGCGCTCTGGTGCCACAATAAGCTACAATTCCCAGGATTTCCTGGGACTGAGCCAGGGCAGTTAAAGTGGTGTCAAACTGGATTGTTTCTGCAATGTGGATTGGACCCTAGTCTGGCTCCTCTGGTTGTGGCTGTGAGGTCATTGCCATGTTTTTGTATCATGCAAGCTACCCACCTCACAGGCCTCTATGAGGTCACCGTCTGTACAACCACTGAAAACATCACACCAACTCTCACTTCTTTACTACATTTTTTCTTCCTTTGCATCTTCTCTTTCCAAGGAAACATAATAAGCTGAATTGCAGGTTTGGGTGGGACTTTCTTTGCCTGTTCATCCTTGCTAGGGAGCTGTGCTTCATTGTGGTTTAAACCAAAGCAGAAGTATGTTACACTGATGTGTTTCTAAGTTCTCTCTGCTTCTGACCAATATTGTTAAATCAGCTAGTATTTAAATGTCCCAGCCAGTCAGTGAAAAATACATTTGTCAGTAGTTGTTTCACAAAGAAAGGAAGGAAGTGAAAGGATAAGAAAAAGACCAAGGAAGGTGAAGGAAGTAGAACAGCTAGGTGTAATATTACCTTCACAGCTTGAAGTATTAAAGTGTGCGTTGTCCCTCTCTAAATTGTCAGTTTACATGCATGAAATGTTTTTGTGTAATAGAAAATATACAATAGATGACCCTTACATTGATTTGAGAAAGCTCCAGCCTGTATGTGAGGTTCAAATATACACCAGAACTTTTCTGGTTGTTAACAGTTTATGGACTGATGTTACCACTGATAACTGAAAGAAGAGAGTCAAAATATGCTTGTAATATCAAAGCAGCCTCTTAGTTTATATGTTTATGCCATAAACCAATAATTTTTAAAATGTTGTTGATGTGTGCTAAATGGAGTAACAATATATTGCTGAAATAACTATGTTTAATATTTGTTTCTAGTCGTGATTTGGAATGGAATATGCACCGATGGAATAAATAAGAATGCACTGGGTAAGAGCATTTTATTGATACATTTGGTTGGTTGATTTATATCCTTCTTGTATTTAGTTGTAAAGCTGTAAAGTGTATTTAGTTGTCAAGTTGTAAAGTACATTTAGTTTTGTGGTGTATAAACTCTATCAAGGTCTTGCCATTTAAGCAAATTTGTTTCATGACATGCACATCTTAAGATCACAGTGAATAACCTATGTTTTGATTTCTAATACGCATTTATTGTACATCATCATTCTTTCTTATTCCAACCCCTAGCTCTGTGGCAGAACATTATGTATTGTTTTCTTAAACTGTTAGTTGCACTAACTCACAACAAGTTCTCAGGATAAACTAATGATGATGATGATGATGATGATGATGATGATGATGATGATGATGATGA
>NW_024815308.1:0-1768 GCF_019175285.1 Sceloporus undulatus
TCTTCATTGATATCGAACAAGCCTTTGCCTCTGAAGGACACCTCAGGTCTAGCAAAGCCCCGCGGGGAGGAGGAGGAGGTGTACATCTGCCCCCTCCTCCTCGGTCCCTTCCTTCACCCGAATGGGTTCCAAAGGGCCTGTTTGAGCGAAGGGAAGGGAAGCCAAAGGGAAGGGGCCTGGGCATGTGTTCCAGTCCTCTTCCCTTCGGTCTCTTCCTTCACCTGAACGGGCTCCAAGGGGCCCATTCGCGCAAAGGAAAGGGAAGCCAAAGGGAAGGGGCCTGGGCACACGTCCCAGTCCCCTTCCCTTCAGTCCCTTCCTTCACCTGAACGGGCTCCACGGGGCCCATTCGCACAAAGGAAAGGGAAGCCGGGAGGGAAGAGGGCTGGCTCCTTCTCCCTTGCCCCGTGCCTGGCGAAATGGCATCGTGTGCCATAGGTTCACCATCACAGGTCAAAAGGAAACACACATTAAAATTGCTCAATACATGGCACACCAGAGGCTGACCATGTTGAAAAACATACAGATAACATTGATAGCTGCCTGTCTGGAAGAATCCACATGTGTCTCTGGAGAGATGAAGTACAGAACAGCATTCACTGAGTATAGCATCACAAATCTGGATGTGCTCAATCTAATTAAGAGGAAATAAGTCAATATCATTGCTGTCCCTGCACAACGGTGATTAATCCATTTCCTAAAGGGGAAGCCATGGATACAATCCTCATAATGGTCCACAAGCGTATATCCAGTGGAGAAGTTGAGTTATTAACCATTCTTGCCATTTTCTAAACAAAGAAAAGAATGAGAGATTGTATCTGTATGTGATTTCCCTGGTTTATCTGTGATGACTGGCAAAAGACACGGTTCTGTTTGGAGCTTTTAAATAGACAGATCATAATATAGAAAGCAATGCACATCTTAGAAGGATTTTGTTATTCATTGAGATAAGCATCTTGTTGAGCTTGTTTTCTTTAGCATGTATTTACTGTGCATACTGATAGGCAACTTGCAGACTGACAGCACCCGGTGCCTTAATCTACCAGGACAAACAGTAGCTAAAGGTGGGATATTGAGACATCTGCTTCACTCTCTACTAAAGTGGCATTTTTAATCCAAACAATTATAAAATCAATAATGTTCTATGTGGTACAAAAGCTTTGTGCCCTGGTGGTGCAGTAGTTCAATGCTGGTACTGCAGGTACAATGTTCTGAGTTTGATCCTTGAGGAGGGCTCTAAGATACACTCAGCCATCTATCCTTTCATAGGTCAGTCAAATGACTACTCATCCTGTTGTGGGCAATTGGCTTACACATTTTAAACCACTTACAGCGTGCTAATTCACTGTTAAGCAGCATAGAAATGTCCTTGCTACTGCTATTTGTTTGGCATGCTGGGTCCACCATTTTTCTACTGGCTTCAGTGTGTGCGACTGAAGTTATTGTTTCAACTGAGCTAAGTGTTAGAGATAACATTTTAACATTTTACTTTTCTCAGCTTTTAATTTTAGGGATTTAGACAGAAACAGTATCTGTAGTGTTTTATGAATTTTTTTTTTTTAAATTTATTTGTATACCGCCCTGTGGCGAACCAATCCGGGCGGTTGACAACAATGATTATAACAGAGTAAAATAAAATTAAAAAACATTATAATCCCTCCCCTCCTTCTAAAAATATTTAAAAATATGACAGATTAAAAACACAATATCAAACATAAAATATAGTTAAAACAAACTAAAAACCCTGGTGTCCCTCTGGAGATCCTCA
>NW_024815308.1:1868-2281 GCF_019175285.1 Sceloporus undulatus
CTGGTGTCCCTCTGGAGATCCTCAACCATCACTGAAGATGGGGCCACGAGAGGAAAGAGGGGATCAGGGAGTCCAGGCCGGGATGGTTAATCTGGAAAGGCCTGCCGGAAGAGATCCGTCTTGACAGCTCATTCGGCAGGTCGTTCCAGAGTTTGGGGGCGACAGCAGAAAATGCCCTCTGGGAGGTCGCCGCAAGCCTAGATTTTAGAGGCTGCAGTAAGTTTTGACTGTATTTAGTTGTATTTGTGTATATTTTTATGAATTTCATGCACTTTGTTTTATATTTAGCCTACGACTGTAAATAAATGATTGATTCACTAAACTCCCTTGCTCTCAAAACTGGTTTCCATCTCTTTTTCTTTTCTGATACCAGTAGGTAAAATCCCACACTATTAATGACCTAATCAAATGCC
>NW_024815309.1:0-2130 GCF_019175285.1 Sceloporus undulatus
CCTCATATAAATATAATTTCATGCTTCTTAGTGATGCTCAAAAGGGAGGACATTTTTGGAATTCCTTCTGAACAGAAGACTGAAATGTAAGATATACCCCAGAAAAAGAGGACATCTGGTCATCTTGCTGGTTCCACGCTATGGAGCCCTGGGATTTGTAGTTTGTTGTGGCTCCACTGATCTCTGACTGAGAAGGTGAATTCTCCTCCAAAAATCCAAATTCCAGGATTCCATAGCATGGAGCCAGGGCAGTTAAAGTGGTATCAAATTGCATTACTTGTCTATTCTCTTTTATGGGTCTGAAACATGGGTCACCTATCACCAACACCTACGACTCCTCGAACGCTTTCATCAGTGCTGTTTATGCACAATTCTAAACATACACTGGACTAACTATGTGACAAATGTTGCTGTCCTTGAGCAAGCAGGGATCACCAGCATTGAGGCCTTGCTATTGAGAACGCAGCTGCGTTGGGCAGGACACATTTCTAGGATGGAGGACCATTGCCTCCCAAAAATAGTATTCTATGGTGAACTCGCCATGGGTCAGCGTAAGAGGGGCACTCCAAAGAAGAGATACAAGGACTTCCTTAAACAACATCTCAGGCTTGGCCAAATTGGTCACCAACAATGGCCCGCCCTGGCCTCGCATCGGGAGGCATGGAGACACACTATCTACGATGCAGCAGCCTTTTTCGAAAACTCACGCCGAATGAGTCTTGAAGAGAAACGACAATGCAGAAAGAACCACAACTTGGAAACATCACCCAAGGAGACATTCTGCTGTGCTTTCTGTAACCAGACTTGTTTATATCGGATCAGCCTTTTTAGTCATCAACACGCTTGTAGAAAGCGCGGGATGAGTCCTTCCTGAATCTTCATTTGCAAAGAAAAGCCAGAGAGAGAGAGACTTCTGCAGTGTAGATGCAGCCTATGAAAAAAGGATGAGAATGGCTCCAGGGCAAGAAAGAAAAGACACATAGTACGCACAACCACCAAGAGTGGAGAAGCCACACTCTCTCAGCCTCAGAGGAAGACCAAGGAAAAGCTTCTCTGAACTCATATTGCCAAGAAAACCCTATGGTAGATTCACCTCAGGGCAGGGCAGACCTCCTCCTCTTCCAGGACATGTCCTCCATTCCAACCTTCTGTCCAAGAGGTATTCTAAACAATCCTCCATTTTGAGCATGACTAAAAAGCATGCATTTACATTTCTAGGAGCCTTAGTACACCACAAGCTGAACATGAGTCAGTAGTGTGATGTGGCAGCCAAGAAAGCCAATGCAATTCAAGGCCTGTTACAGACTGCCAAAATAAAGCTGCTTCGGGTCTCTTTGGAGGTATGCTGTTTAAGTGATGCATGCATCCTAAGAATCCGGAAGCTGCACCAAAGCTGCACTCCAGTGCTTAGGAATGGAGTGTGGCTTTGGCGTGACCTCTGGACTCTTAGGATCCATGCATCATTTAAACAGCATACCTCCAAAGAGACCCAAAGCAGCTTTATTTTGGCAGTCTGTAACAGGCCCTTGTTTGCATCAACAAGAGTATAGTGTCTAGATCAAGAGAAGTGATAGTACCACTTCTGCTTTTGTCAGGCCTCACCTGGAATATTATACCCAGTTCTGAGTGACCACAATGGCCATCCAGTTCAACCAAATTCAAATTCAAAGAGGATGTTTACAAGCTGGAGCATATCCAGAGAAGGGCAACCAAAACGGTGAAAGTTCTGCCCTATGAGGAGAGACTTAGGGAGCTGGAAATGTTTAGCTTGATGAAAAGAAGGTTAAGGGGGGATATGATAGTCGTGTTTAAATATTTGAAGGGATGTCATATTGAAGAGGGAAGAGACTAGTTTTCCAGAATGGACCAATGCAGAACGAACCTCTTTTCTTTAAATTCCAAAATAAAATAAAATAAAAATATTCCACATAAATGTTACAAAGTATTTCTTGATAATGGAAGCTGTTCAACAATTTCACAGACTGCCTTGAAGGGTGGTGGATTCTCCTCCTTCAGATATTTTAAACAGAGATTAGGCAGGCACCTTCAGGAGTGCTATAATTGTTTATTCTTGTATGGCATGGAGTGGACTAACTGGCCTTTCCAATCCCTTCCAGCTTTATGATTCTA
>NW_024815309.1:2140-2281 GCF_019175285.1 Sceloporus undulatus
TATTATTATTATTATTATTATTATTATTATTATTATTATTATTATTATTATGCTATTCTAGCTGTCTTGGATAAAATAAACTTAAAATGTTTTCATTAAAAATAAAGTGAATTGTCTAATTCAGAGGCTATAAACATCAAT
>NW_024815310.1:0-2281 GCF_019175285.1 Sceloporus undulatus
AATCCTGGAGAGGAAAGAACAACAAAGGGACCGGCCAAAATACAAAGTTGGATGTTTATTGCATCAGGTGCACTGGATAATTTAATATTAATGATAGCTTTGACTCCTGAACATTTTCTCCTTCCAAAAAGCAGGTTGCCTTTCAAAATAATCTGCATAGCAGCACATGGTGTGATTTGTAGACATCATCACCCACCCTGCAGGTTGCGCACTAATAGTTGCGTTTCTGTCCAGCAGGTTCCTCAAGGAGAGCTCTATCACACAATGATCCTCTTCTATTGAAGCAGTCAGCAATTGCTTTGGATACTTTGGATATAATTTTGCCAGGATGAAGGAAAGATGGAGAGAGGACTTGAAAGATGTAGTCCCTTGATGCAGACAATGTGTTGAATTCAAAAGAAAGATGGTGCCACTTGGTCAAAGGTACCGATAGTTGAACAGCGCACACTTGTTCACTTGACCTGGTCACTCTCAAGTTTGGTTCACACTGATTTGTGGTTTCAAAGACTGAAAACTGTGCCTCCAACAAAGACCCCAATGGCGCATGGAGCATTTCGTCCAACATTTAGGTATTGCAATGTATAACCTGAGGCTGTGAAGTGAAAAGGTGAGGAAGCTTGGTAAAGCCCATCAATTACAGCTCCTTCAATGCTATGAGAATTGGCCAGGAGAAGAAAAGGATAAAACCTCGAGTTTGTCCATTCAAGGGTGGGACAGGGCCAAGGAGAAAAACATAGTAAAAATATTAATTCAGACGTCAGTAAAACTCCATCTTGAATCTGACAACAACAACAACAACTGTACTTTTTATTTTTCACTCACTTTTCTCCAATGCTCAAGGCAGAGTACAACATAGATTAAAAGGTGGTCCTTATCGGATGAAATAAGACTATGTCTGACATTCCTGCCAAGGAAGATGGAGCGATGCTTCCAGATGCCAAAGGAGGAGGATAGCTTTTGAAGAAACTTCTTATTCTCTGATCCGGTCCCTTCCTGGGATTGGCTGTCGGGGTCCGGAGGGCGTGGCCAGGGCTGCAGGTGAGCATCTTCTGCATCTCTTGGGCATCCTTTGGGCAAAGGCCTGGACTGAGGCTGCCTTCTCCAAAAGTCTGGGCATCAGAAGGCTTTGGGATTCCCATAAGGTTCCTCTGCTTTGCTGCAAAACCTTTTTTGAAAAGAAATATTGTAGGATTATAGAGCTAGATCTAAGCAGGGAATAATAATAATAATAATAATTATAACAACAACAACAACAACAACAATAATAATTTATTTGTATCCTGCTTCCTCAAAAGCATCAAAGTGACTAACAATAAAACATCCATAAATTACAATAAGCATACAATTAAAATACAATTGTGATTTTACACACACACACACACACACTCATTATATATACAGTCTGTCCTTCTTATACAAGGATTTTTTATACACGGATTCAAGCATTGATGGTTTGAAAATGTTCCAAAAAAGTATAATTTTCAAATATCAAACCTTGATATTCCATTTTTTATAAGGGACACCATTTTGATATATTTCATGGGACTTCAGCATCCACGGATTTTGTTATCCATGGAGGATCGTGGAACCAAACCCCAGCATATAACAAGAGTCCACTGTTTTAATCTACATCTATATATTATATATATATAGATAATTGTTTTTTGTTTATATATATATATATATATATATATATATATACACACACACACACACACACACACACACACACACATACATAGAGGTTTTTATATTATGATTATACATACACACATATGTATATAATTGTATTTTATGATATATATATATATATAGAGAGAGAGAGAGAGAGAGAGAGAGATGATTTTATATAGAATGATTTTATATATGTTGTTGTTGTGTATCTTCTTGTCCTTTCTTAGTCATGGAGAGTATCCCAGTCATGGGACTTTTGTTGGTTCAGGGTTTTTTGTTCTTTGCCTTTGCCTTCCTCTGAAGCTGAGAGAGTGTGACTTGCCCCAGGCAAACCCAGAGCTGAGCCAGGATCTGAATCCTGCTCTCCACAATCCCACAAGCCAATGCTTTCCTTTGTGGCTCAAGATGGGTTTCGGCCAAATGACAGCAAAGAATCTAAATGAAATTCTAATGGAGAGGGATTTTCAGAGGGAAGAAGCTTGGAAGACCTCTGCCTTTGGGTCCCTTTGGACCTTTGGTCAGAAGGATAGTCCCTTGGACCCTCTTTCCCCCATCTGTCTCTAGAGAGTGGGCCCTTGGGACCCTTGGCTGGGACTGGGCTCCAGGA
>NW_024815311.1:0-2281 GCF_019175285.1 Sceloporus undulatus
GGATGCGGCCGCGGTATCCTCTTGATAATCCCTGGCAGTAGGAGAGGAGCAACGTTGGTCTGGGCTCTCAGTCCATCCCCGCCTGGGGATAAATTAGTAGAGGTCTGTCTGACTTTCCCTTATCCAGGAAAGATTTGGTCGGCTACAGTCGACCCCGTCACCACATCCTGCTGAACGCAGCCTTGAGCACAGCCTCAAGGCACGTCCGTTCGCTCTGCCTTGCAACCGAAGAAGAGAGTCCTAATAGATATATAGCTATCGTAGATTAAAGTTTAATGTTTATGAGGGTGCCAGATTTATTGATACAAAGATACGAGTGTATTATTTATTTATGGTATGTGATATAGTGGCCACAGGTTGGATTATAGAGGGTGGTTAGTAGAGCATTAGCGGGAGGATTAAGGAACTGGATCCTTGGCAATAAAAATAGAGAGTGTGGATAGCAACGCTCTTCATAATATGACTGTACTTAATGCAGAGATCAGTTTGGGTACACAGCTGGGATTTAATGAATGTGGAATAAGTTTTCTAGATTGGATACTTAACGATTATTAAGAGTATGTTTTAAATATAGATCACTCATATCAAGCAAGAAGGGCTCAGTTAAGGAAGTTACGTTTTGTCTTTGCGTCTGTACGTTTATGTTTGTGTAGTTTAAGGGGTGGTGGTGGGTGTAGGGGCTTGGATGGTTTTATATTTTGTAAGGGTGTATGTTATAGTTTGTAATATTTTATATTGTATATTGTGTTTTCTCATTTGTACTGTTTTTAATTAATAAAATTTTAAAAATTAAAAAATACAAGCCTTATTCTTATTCTTCTTCACAAACATTGGGCTTTGGCTTCAAAGAGGAGGCTTGTCCCCCCAAAAGACCAAAAGTGGCTGCTTTCAGAGGTTTTAAAAGTCTCCCCAGTTTCCTTATTAAGAGATTTTTACGCATGAAGGAAGTTGACAAACAGACCATCTCATATTACCAAGAATGAAACAAACAAATACAGAAACAAACAAAAAACAACAAAAATAAGGATTAGACAGAAAAACAAAGTGCTTAGTTTTTGAAAGCAAAACCATTATTATGAGGGTAAAAACCAGACTTGGGTGCTTCTACCTTTTAACAGCCAGCTTAGGCTGTATCTGCACTGCAGAAATATTCCAGTTCGAACTGTGTTAACTCTCCTGGCTCCATCCTGTGGAATCCTGGGATTTGTAGTTTGTTGGGCACCAAAGATCCAGAGCCACCCAAGGCAAGGCTCTCCAGGGCTCTCTTGGCCCTCCTTTGCTTGCAAATACTGACTATCTCTGGAAGTCTCTATATTAGAGCATCAGGAAAACCTTTAAGTATTGTTAAGGTTGTGAAATCCTGTTTGGGGTCACTTCTGATTTTAGGGACTTTACATCCTCCATTATGGGTTTCCTGAAGGCCTCAAACTGTCAACTGCCAAGCGCTATGGTTGAGGTGGCCATTTTGTGTTCCTCCAGCCATTTTGTGGTCCAGCGGCCATTTTGGGACTGGCCCATTGTGACCTCAGTTTGATGCTCCTTACCTGAAGCATTGATAGTGTCTCATTGTGATCTCAGGCTGATGTTCCTTGCCTTAAAGATTTAGCTAGGACTATTATGAGTTGAGGCTGGTGCTCTTTACCTGAAGGATTGAGACTGACCCATTGTGACTTCAGCCTGAAGCACCTTCTCTGAAGGATTGAGAATGGCCCATTGTGACCTAAGGCTGATGCTCCTACCCTCATGCATTGAGGCTGCCCATTTTGATTTCAGGCTGATGCACCTTGCCTGAAGTATTCAGATGGCGCTATTGTGACTTCTTCAGGTTGCTGCTCCTTACCTTAAGCATTGAGACTGTCCCATTGTAATCTCAGAATCAGAGGATTAGAGAATCATAGAGTTGGAAGAGACCACTGGGGCCATCCAGTCCCCCCTGCCATGGAGGAACTCTCAGTCAAAGCATAGTGAGAGATGGCCATCCAGCCCCTATTTAAAAACCTCCAAGGAAGGAGACTCCAATACACTCTGAGGAAGGAGTCTCTTCCAATGTCCCTCCTAATGTTGAGGTGGAATCTCTTTTCCTGGAGCTTGCATCCATTCCTCCGGTTCTAGTTCTCTGGAGCAGCAGAAAACAAGCTTGCTCCCTGCACAATATGGCATCCCTTCAAATATTTAAACAGGGCTGTCATATCACCTCTTAACCTTCACTTCTCCAGGCTAAACATCCACAGTTCCCTAAGTCGTTCCTCATAGGATATGGTTTCCAGACCCTTCACTATTT
>NW_024815312.1:0-2281 GCF_019175285.1 Sceloporus undulatus
CCTTTCCCCCCCCCCCCCCAACCAGTGTATTTACTCACCATACAGAAACAGCCACTATCTTCATAACAGATTCATTTAAGCACTGGCAAAAACTGACCAAGGGAACTCCATTGTTGCCCATCCTGCCCAGCATTATTCCTGCAAATAGGTAAAATACTATTATTCATTTTTTTCCATTTTCAAATGTTTTGATAATATATTACACCACACTCTGAAATGTGCACACAATACCCAAGTCTGAATACTCAGGTGGTTGGAGTGGATGGCCCTTGAAGCCTCTTCCAACTCTTTGATTCTATGATCTTGGAAAAGTCACACTCTCCTAGCCTCAGAGAAAGGGAAAGACAAATCCTCTCTGAACAAATCTTCCCCACCATAGGTTTGCCTTAGAGTTGGCAATGACTAGGAAGACACAGAACAACAACATTCCCTACTACAAATATTTCCACTAGTCACAGAAGTATGACTACATAGTGACTGTGAAATATATTTGGTGGCAGTAGTTTAGATTCTAGTGAAAAAACCCAGGTGAAAAAGCCAACATCTTAAGTGGCTGCACTTAGCTTTCTTGCTTGGCAGTCTTAGACATTAACCAAGTGTACAAGAAATGCCAAATGTCTACAAAGTATCTATCCAGTTAACAATGAGAAATCTGACATGCACCAAAACCTATTGCGCATCTTAAAACTAATTATATACTAGAACACTAAAATCTCCATTGTTTTAAATTTGAGTAACAACAATGATAATAACTTATTCTGATCATTGATCAGTATATAATGACTATAATTATTAAAACAAGGAGCAAAGATCTCTGTCATCTAACATCAATGACTATTAACCACTTGAAGAGGTATCTTACACATATTGTAGCAAAATTTTACTACTTTAAGTATAACAATTTGGTTCTGATTAGCCAACATAATATCATAAATAAAACCATCAGAGTGTCCAGGAAATTTAGTTAAAAGAGGGGTAATCCGTTGGTGGCGAATGTCCTTATAAAGCTGACAGTGCAAAAGTACATGAGCTGCAGTTTCTATAACACCAGTATCACAAAGACAAAGTCAGAATTTGTAGGGAATTTCCCCATATTTCTCTTCCAGTACTGTTGTTGGGAGAACATTGAATCGAGCTAATGATAAAGTTCTCTTAAATTTAGATACTGTAGCCTCATACAAACAATGTTGGGGATTCATTATATAGCTATCTCAGAGTTTTATCTCCTAAATATGATCCTCACATTGAAAAAAGAAGAACTAAGGTTTGGGAGGATATTGCTATACCTAGCAAAAAATTGAAAATTAAAGAAGAGCAACAAGGTAAAAGATTGGTTGGGCAGAATTCAAGAAGTAATGGAAAAAATAGTAAACCTTGGGATCAGATTGATAAAGAATGGCAACCAATAATCCAATTTATATATAAAAATGGGTAAAACAAAAAGGATACCAATAAATATGATATATGAATAGATAAGAAAGCTGAAGATAAAGGTTAATTATTAATAATATTCAAGTTAGCAAAGCATAAATAAGAAGTAAATCTTTTGGTTTGAGATAATTAAAATTAAAAACAATTTAATAATAATAATATAATAATAATAATTGGATCTATTTATATGCCACCCAATCACTGGGAGTCCGGGCGGCTTACAACAGAGGGGATAATAGACGGTTCCCTGCCCTCAGGCTTACAATCTAAAAAGACACGACACAAAAGGAGAAGGGAATGATGAGGGAGGAGGGGATCAGGTCCAGCATGCTTCTCTCCCTCTGAGACTTGGACCAAGGCAGATGGATATTAGTATTTAGTATTGGATATTGTTATAGTTATAGTTAAAAATAGTCACAGTTATAGATAATTATATGTTTGTGTGTTGTTCTAAATCATTCATTTTACACCAATTCAATATGATTCAAAACAGACAACAAACACGTGAGATAGACTGAACAACATAAAATAAGACTGGAACACAGGAAGAACAACAGAAGGGAGAAGCTACTGTAATGGACATTATGTATATGTATCATATGATATTGTATGTACAAAATAAATAAAAATTAAGAAAAAAAATTAGGTACTGTAATATAATATAAATATATATCTGGATTAGAAGCCACAATTTGACTGTTTGCAAATGTGTAATTGGAAAAGGCAGCAATTTCTGTCTGACCTTCTGTACCTAGAATCCTTTTCTTTACAACTGATTTCCCTTGATCTAATCCTAATCTTAAAATTATGTTGCTGGAAAACCCATAAAGGCTCAGTTTCTCATGGATAG
>NW_024815313.1:0-2280 GCF_019175285.1 Sceloporus undulatus
CCCACTTCCACCAGGTAAAGCTAATGGTTCTTAATGGCCCATCCAAGACCGAATTAAAAATGCTCACCGTTTCCATACAAACTGGTCAGAACGACGCATGGTTGCTGAGAACATCCATCCTTCTTCAGCTATGAAAGGCTGAGCGGGTGGCATTACAGTGTTGGATGCGCAATCCATGCCTGGCAGGGGGATTCTGGGAACTGTGGTCCCAAAAGACACTTTCCCTCTTAACCTTTGCTTTGATTTTAGGTAATGTTCTCTGTGACTCGGAGACCGGCAGAGTTTCGAACCATGTCTTGCCACCTCCAATTAACTTGTTACATACATCCATAATGATTTTTGCTAATGCAAACCCACAAAATACAACTAGCGCAAATGGTTTGCACTTTCCAACGAATGGATTGAAAGGGACGCACCCTTGGCATCATCAGATTTCTACTTTCCCCTGCAATATAAACGGCGGCCGGGGCAATACGCTTCCCAAAATGACAACCTGCCCATTTCAATTTCCCGAAAGCGTTTCTTTATGTTACATTATACGTTTGTTTTTCACAGTAAGCGAAGGTTAACGTTCAACCATTGGGGAAAACAACGGAGCCTTCCTACTGTTCCTGAGATGGAATCCCTCGCTAATTTTCTTCCCAAGAGAAACAGATGAGTATTTAGGTACTCATTTTCTCAGCCTTTTCAACGCTGCGCCATGTTCAAAAGACAATTCGCGATGGGAGACTTAGTGCAAAAATCCGCATGCTATCGCGTTGAGTAGAAAAGCAATCCTATTCTCTCCATTGAAATTAGGAGATTTCATTGGGATTTCCTGCCACCTGAGAAATAGTCCACATCTTCCTGGTTATATTCTTGCAGACGTACTACATTTGTGGGTCAAGAAGACTAAAAGACGTGTCTTTGCGGTTGCTTGTGTTAAGGGAAAAGACCAGCTCAACAACCCATTGGTTGACCTGATGTACGTTGACCAAGATGGACGCCCATGTTCCAAGATGGCGACCCAGTTGCTGTACGGAAGGACCTTCCTTCACTCATATACACATATCCATATATATATATACATATATTGGCATTTGAAGCCCTTTATTGATGGACTTCAGTGTCCTTGGCTCAGGAATAGGCAGAATGTCTCTGGAAAATAAGGCGCCGAAGAGCTGGCATGAGCTGCCCTCGGTGAGGTGCGCAATGTCGGTCACAGCGTGTGTTTCCCCACCGACCCTTTAGTCTTTTGCGGGTGCGATCCCAGGTTCAGCGTTAGGTTTCGACCGTTTGCGTCTGTCTCAGCTGATCCAGCCTGGAAAGGGAATCGGAGCTCTGGTTCCCATTGATGTTACTTTCCGGTAATGGTTTCCTGAAGAAAGAAAGAAGGCAACGAAGAGAAGGAAAGGGAAGAGTAAGAAAAAGAGCATGTAAGGTGTCATTGTGTTTCTCTGTGAGAGCCTTACCTGAATCGTGTTGGGTTTCCACTTTCCACCATTAAAGAGAGATTCCAGGGTTTCTCAAAGAACGCTTTGGACAGAAACTTGTTGTGGTTTTACATTAGAGATGTAAAATTCATACTGAGAAGCAATAGTATGCTCTACTGCTGGGCAAAGGTACAATAGCTAGGATCCTCTTAGTGACAGATACATGAGTGTACATCTCATGCTGGATTTAGTACAGTGGACTGTTCTCCAGACCAGTGATTCCCAAACCCTGGTCCTCCAAATGTTTTGGACTTCAGCTCCCAGAAGGCTCAGTCGTCTTAGCCGATGGTCTGGGATTCTGGGAGCCAAAATCCAAGACGTTTGGAAAGCCAAATTGGGGAAGCACTGCTATAGACCCTTTCCAAAATCTCCAGGATCTAATGGGAAAGAAAAGGAGGGCATGCTCCATCTGGAGAGGCACCTTTTCTTTCCTTCCCTGCTTGATCCAGGATCAGGGCTAAAGATCTTTGAATAACTTCAACACTCTTTCAAAGAAGGCCTTTGTGCCAAAATGCACGTTGTTTCTGCGCATAGTCAGTCCTGTTCAAAATTCAGTGTCTCCTGCATTGGAAATTATGTCTTTTGCATGTTTTATAACTGAAGGCGACTTACCTCACTTCCTCGTACTTTTTGCCTCGGTAAAAATTGCTCTTTCGGAGGAGGTATAGCAGCACCAGGTCGCAGAAGAAAGCTCCCTGCAAAAGGAACATCAATATGATAGTGGTATGACAACAACAACATCACACATCTGAATCACTATCATTCAAATACAGTAAGGAAGGTGCCAAAGAAGTTCCCAGAATGATGT
>NW_024815314.1:0-2280 GCF_019175285.1 Sceloporus undulatus
GCTTAACCTTTCCCTACTCCAAATCCCCAGTGATAACTTCCCCTGCCGCCATGGGTTCCAAAAAAGTAGATATATGTTTTTGCATCATCATCACCATCATCACCATTATGGGGTACGGAATAAATGCATACTGTTCAAATTTGCCAATTTGGATAGTCCTGATTAATCTTTTGTTGTCTCACTTTTTCAACTGCTTCAAAAATGTCCATTTCTTTCTTCTCCTCCTCCCACTTTCCCCCTTCGTCTTCGTCTTCTGCTTATTTGTTTTCAGTTTATAACAGTTTACTAGTATCAGGCAAAGAAGAAGAAGCAGCAGCAGCAGCAACAGCAGCAGCAGCAACAACAACAATAACAACTATTGCCGCAGTTATTTCCAAGCTTGGCGATTTTCCCCCATTAATGATTTTTGTCCCCTTTATCACACTCTAATGCCACTTGGCCCCACATATCCTGATTTTCATCTATGAAATGTTGAGAGTGTATAGAAATGGGGCTATATAGAGCAGGGAAGTATTGGGTAGGTAAGAGTTGAAAAACTTTTCCTGTCTGCCTCTTTTGTGCTCCACTCCTGACCATTTCACAGCAGGCATGTTTTCTGGTCAAAAGAGGTAATCAGACTAACATTGTACAGCTTTCCATATAATGTGTATTGTGCAGTGATGTATTCAAGTATTTTACTCCAAGTCTCAAGTTTCTACCTTCAAGTCTCAAGTCAGGTCCCAAGTCCTTGCAAGACACTTTAAAGTTAAATCTCAGGTTGAGTCTCAAGTCTTGGAACCAACTTTAACTGAAAAAAGGAGGTGGTAGGCAAAAAGCAGTAAGATGGAAGTGTTGTTCAAAGGACGAAAATCGTTTTCTGTTCCGTAATGTTTCTGAATGAAGCTAGGTCAAGACATTGGTCACTAAAAATATACAAGTCTCAAGTCAAGTTGAGTCAGTGAGTCAGTTATTGCCAAGTTGAGTCCAAGTCATGTCCTTGAAGTGATTTGAGTCCTACTTGAGTCCGACTCACTTGAGCCAAGGACTACATCATTGGTATTTTGAGCCGGAAAAGAGTGCCTTCTTCTACCTAAGTAACCATCCAGCTGATACATTACTGACTCAAGGTTTTTAGCCACCACACGTAAAGAGGAAGGGGTGGGGAGCATGAAAGATTTGGGGTGCACTCTTGGTTTGTCCAGAAGTAGTATCAGAGTCCAAGCTCACATCAGCTTCAAGAACAGTATTCGTGATTTTGTTTCTGCTCCCTAACAGTTTCTATTTCATAGGCTGCATGCAGCCCCCAAGTCTCTCAGTGCACTCTCAAGACCCCCATTTGTAACTTAGAAAGCCCCCCCCTCATGCCTTCTATCCCTTATCTAAGGGATTGTCTACTTCCATATAATCCACCCCGTACTCGCAGGTCCTCTGGGAGGAACTTATTGAAGCCTATAAAGACTAGGCTGGCTGCGACCTCCCAGAGGACATTCTCTGTAACCGCTCCCACTCTTTGGAATAGGCTGCCGGATGAGATCCATCAAATTACCAATTTAGATAGCTTCAAGAAAGCTGTTAAAATGGATCTCTTCTGGCAGACCTTCCCAGAATAAACTATTCGGTCATGTAAATACCCCCCCACCATAGATATGATCATTCGCCCATTGTTATTGTTTTAATTGTTTTAATTGTAATTTTCTTTATGTAATTTTACATCTCAGTTGTTTAATTCTCTTTTTAAGGGGTGATATTTTGTATTTATTGTTGTATTATTTTTAATATTGTAAGCCGCTTTGATTGTTTCAACAAAAAGCGGGGTAGAAATAAAAGTTTTATTTTATTTATTTTAAAGTTAAAAATGAGAGAAGTATTGGTTGTGCTGGGGGAAATCCAGGGGGTAGTGGTCTCCAGATCTCTGGAAGCTGCCCCTGCTGCTGCTCTATATGCTTGAGTCTGCTCTGGTGCAGTCTGCAAACAGTGGACATTCACAAGATAACCCCTCCTTTCCCTCTTACTTTAGCACAAGGACACACAGACTATTTTACTGCCTCCTTTGCCCTGCTATGCCTTGGTAATTCTAAATCTAGCCAATGGATACCAATTTGCAGCTAAAAATATGTGTTCCTATGTGTCTGGCTCCTTAATTCACAGCCCAGGAATTTACTGATGGAAAAGATCTATTAGAGCTTGTTCCCACTTAGGATTTGATACGAATTAAAATAAAACGTTTTTAATAAAATCGAATTAAAATAATACAGTTGTTATCCCGCTTTCAGAATCGCTTTATTCATCGTTCCCATCTGC
>NW_024815315.1:0-2280 GCF_019175285.1 Sceloporus undulatus
CTATTAAAACTATTACAGAACATCTCATAAAAAAATCCAGGTAATACAGTTATACCGAACACAATCATTCGCAGGGTAAGGCAGAGAATTGATGGCATAAAGAACACTCAACTTCATTCCTCGGGGGGGGGGGGGGGGGCTTGAGAAAAGAGAAAGGTTTTAAGCCTCTTTTTAAATGTTTCTAGGGGGGTCATAAGACGGAGCTCCTCGGGAAGACTATTCCAGATCTGCGGGGCCACCACTGAAAAGGCCATCTGGGGTGTGGAAACATATTTGGAAGATGGAGTTTCCAACAGATTCTTCCCGGATGTTCTGAGTGTGCGGGGCGGATTATATGGGGAGATGCGGTTCCTCAAGTAACTTGAGCCCAAGCCATGTAGGGCTTTATAGGTAATAACCAACACCTTGTATTGCGCTCGGAAGCGAATGGGCAGCCAGTGAAGATTTTTCAGAATCAAACCTGGATGCGCCAGTGACCAGTCTGGCTGCCATGTTTTGTACTAACTGAAGCTTCCGGGCTTGGTACAAGGGTAGCCCCATGTAGAGCACATTACAGAAATCTAAGTGAGAGGTTACCAGAGCATGTACCACAGTTTCAAGGTCCCTTTGGCCCAGCTAGGGTTGTAGTTGGCGTATCAACCAAAGTTGATAGCAAGCACTTCTGACCGTCGCATCTACTTGAGATGTCAACTGCAGGGATGAGTCCAGAAGTACTCCTGAACTGCGAACTTTGTCCTTCAGGGGAAGTGTGACCCCGTTCAGGACAGGTGGATAAATTTCCTTCCCCAGGCCTGGGGAACCTATCACTAGTACTTCCATTTTCTCTGGATTCAGACTGAGTTTGTTTTCTCTCATCCAGCCCATTACCGACTCCAGGCAGGCATTCAGAGGAGAGATACCATCCTTAGTCAGTGCATCAGTCAGAGACACAGAGAAACATATTTGGGTGTCATCGGCATATTGATAACCCTGTGCCCTGTGTCTCTGGATGATCTCTCCCAGCGGTTTCATGTAAATGTTAAACAAAGTGGGGGACAGAATAGCTCCCTCAGGGACACCTGATGTTAGTTCCCTCTTGGAGGAGCAAGTGTCCCCCAACTGCACCATCTGGAATCTGCCCTAGAGGTAGGAACGGAACCACTGAAGCACAGTGCCCTCGATGCCGAGCTCCCTCAGGCATTCCAGAAGGGTACCATGGTTAATGGTATCGAAAGCCGCTGAGATGTCCAAAAGCACCAACAAGATCACACTTCCTCTGTCAATGCCCAGACGGAGGTCATCAACTAAGGCAACCATGGCAGTCTCAACTCCATATCCCGCTCTGAAGCCAGTTTGAAATGGGTCCAGATAATCGGTTTCATCCAAAACTGCTTGGAGTTAGAAGGCAACCGCTCTCTCGATCACCTTACCTAAAAATGGCAATAGTGAGATCGGTCTGTAGTTGTTTCTTAACACGGGGTCCAGGGAGGGTTTTTTGAGCAATGGTTTGACTGTTGCTAGTTTTAAGGCCTAATGAAAGGCCTAATATTTCTTGCCCTGGTAAGAGTGAGAGAAATAAATCACTTTGATTTTCTCTTTAACAGTGATGATACTCATTCTCATGTGACAGCATTGAAAACAATTGGGATGAGGACAATTGGGAAAGATGAGATGGGAAAACAAAGCCACTTCACCACCTCTTTTGAAAAGCCACCTCCATGAAGGCTTCTCCTATAACTTTCACCACCAGCAGCCATTCCATTAGATTGCATCAGGGGGAGTAGAGAGGAGAAGTGTGGACATCCTACCCCTGTTGATAGAAAGATTATTTATCTTTTTTCCTCTTTCATCCACATACATTTCCCCTTTTGCTTCATGTCTTTTTAGGCATCTCAGCGGCTTTCGATACCATTGACCATGGTATCCTTCTGGAATGCCTGAGGGAGTTGGGTATCGGGGGCACTGTGCTCCAGTGGTTCCGATCCTACTTCTCAGACAGATTCCAGATGGTGCAGTTGGGGGACACTTGCCCCTCTAAGAGGGAACTCACATCTGGTGTCCCTCGGGGAGGTATTTTGTCCCCCACTTTGTTTAACATTTACATGAAACCACTGGGAGAGATCATCCGGAGACACGGGGAGCGGTGTTATCAGTATGCCGATGACACCCAAATATGCTTCTCTGTGTCTCCGACTGATTCAGTGACTAAGGATGGGGTCAGTAATGGGCTGGATGAGGGAATCTCCCCATATAATCCGCCCTGCACGCTCAGAACTAGTGATTGGAGAAACCCATGTTTTT
>NW_024815316.1:0-2280 GCF_019175285.1 Sceloporus undulatus
TCTTTTCTCATTTCTGGTATTTCTCGGAAGCCCTTTCATTTCAGTATCCCATCTTACTGCATTTGTGCATCTTTTTGGTCTCACAGCACTTTGAATCCCTCATCTTATTTTTATATTATTTATTTAAATATTTGTTTAAAACATTACTGTACCATCTGACACGAGACAGTTTGCAAGATTGCAAATTACATGAAAATGCACTTATAAGTAAAGCATATATGCTGTAGCAATAACTTTTGGTTCTTAAAGTACCAAATGCAGACTGGAATAAAACATTTTCAGGAAGGAAGTGGTGATAGAGCCTTACGTATCTCCTTGGAAAATGAGTTCCAGTTGGTTGGGGCCACCACTGTGAGAAAGCTCTACTGAGATCCATGGACATGGGTGGGATATAAATGAATAAATAAATACATCTACTACACAATAGCCTATTGGTCTTAACTGGCGGGCCAAAGAGTGGTGCCTCAGGTGCTGAACTTAATCAGACACATACAGGGGTAGATGGGCTTTAAGATCAGTGTGGCCCTATACCATGTGGAGGGTTTGAAAACAAAACTGGCTTCTTGAATTAGGCCTAGAAAAAGATAGGCACTTAAGTAACTGATATATAATAGTCTCAACACTTAGTTCCCACAAGGTTTCTAGTGGCAAAAGGAGGGTCAAAGATCTAAAGTAGTGGTAGTAATACTTTACTGAGACCTCCAAATGGCTTGACTACATCCTCAGGCTTCACTGTCTGAAAAACATAACATAATATAAAGATTAGTTGGTATCAAACAGTAATCTCTTATGGATGAATGTTTTTATCCTTCTGTTACTTTTTATTGGAGGTTTTTTTCTTGACAAAGGTGATTTTGTTTCTAGCTACCCAAATTCCTATCTTGGAAGTTTGTTTTTTCAGGTTCAAATATTTATTGGTGAGCTGCAATGACTTGGTGGCAAGGCAAAGGCACTGTGTACTTTGTTCTGGGGCACTCTGTGCTTAACCTGTTCAAGGTGATCCTTAAGCACTAACATCAAGCACTGTTGGAGCTGACCCTTGGCTCAGATTTACCTGGGGTTGGCTCTAGCAACTAGTAACTTTTTTACAGCAATCAGGTTGGATAGGAAATATGTATTGCCTTTCTTCACTTACATTCCAATACCTCTGAGGTAGAGAAACACTTCCTGAGTGGCTGTGCCATGTCATCGGCTATTTTTATCAGTATATAAAGCATTTTATTGCAGGTGAGGTGCTCTGTTTGTCATTTTGCTTCAGAGGACAAACAATAAAACTGTATATGATTCCAGCTGATATAAGACCTTTAAAAGATACCTCTACAGTATGCCCTAAGAGAGCCATTTGCCCAGATCTTTGAGCCATATCTGCCAACCTCGAGATTATAAACATTGTCACATGGATTTCCATATGAAAAGGCTAATTACTTGAAGTAGCTTACATTATAAGGTTTTATACTATTCCAGAAGGGCCAGGTTGTTTTTCAGTTTAGTCAGGTCAGTCTTCTGCTGAGTCACTGACATGTTAGGCTACCTTAAAGATGAAAAGGATTGCACTGACAGTAGAATTACAGTTGGCCCCTCTTATACAAAGATTCAAGCATCCACGGTTTGAAAATGTTCAAAAAAAGTATAAATTCCAAATATCAAACCTTGATATTCCATTTTTTATAAGGAACACCATTTTGCTATGTCATTATATTTAATGGGTCTTCAGCATCCACGGATGTTGTTATCCACGGGGGATCTTGGAACCAAACCCCAATGTATAACAAGGGTCCATTGTATTTTCTTCTTTTATTCTTGGTCCGGAAAAGACAAGCAAAAAGAAATGCCTTCTGGCTAGCTTGAAGATGTGACGTTGAAACGATTTGTGCCTCCAGCATGGCTGAAAGCAAAAAGCAACTGGATTATTCCGGCTCCTAGCGGCACAGGTTGGGTACTTCAGCTGCGGCCCTTTTTCAGAGCAGGCCATGAAGTTGGCGTGGTCATGATCTGCTTGTGCACAGAGCAGACTCAGGCCACTCTCTCGCGCCCATCTACTCCAGCCCCTTGTTGATTTTTAAGGATGGTGGTGGAGATTTAGGTGAGACAGTTCAATTCATCAAACTGAAAGTAGGGGCTTTATCTAAAGATTTATAATATGCCTAGCCAATGTCTCTCAGATTGTTGGTGTTGTGTCCTCCCGCAAGTTTTTGTCATAGGAGCAGGAGGGACAGAAAAAAGTGTACCAGATGTACCCATGCTTGATCCAGAATTCAAAGAAATAAGGAAACAGAAATA
>NW_024815317.1:0-2280 GCF_019175285.1 Sceloporus undulatus
TTTGGAGTGCTATAATCCCACCTGGCCTTCCTCTCCCACCCAGGGCTAAGGAGCTGCTGAGCAAGTTGCTGTTAATGTTGTTGTTGTGTCTCTTCAAGTCGTTTTTGAACCTATCAAGGTTTTTTTGGGGCAAGAATTGTTCGTAGTGGGGTTACCATTGCCTTTCCCTGAGGCTGAGAGAATGTCACCTGGTGGGTTTCTTGGGTGAGTAGGAATTGAATTCTGAGCAAGTTAAGCAGTACCCAAAGGGAAGAGGCAGCTCCTTACACACAAACACACTCACACACCCACATGGGAATGGCTGCACAACCCAATCTGGGGGAAAGGCACAGGATCTAGCAGTTTCATGGAACTTTTTGGGAGGGGAAAGGCGCCATTAGAGATGGCCTGGCGGTCATTGGTTTTGGATGCTGAAAATCCCAGTTTTAGTTCTCCCATTTGTTATTGTGTGCCTTCGAGTCATTTCTGACTTATGGTGATCCTATGCTGAACCTATCATGGGATTTTCTTGGCAAGGTTTGGCCAGTGAGGGTTTACCCCCATTGCCTTCCTCTAAGGCTGAGAGAGTGTGATTTGCCCAAGGCTACCCAGTTTCCCATACTTAAGTGAAAAGAAAACTAAACTGTTTGGTTACTTGCTGGGCCAAAAGTAGAGAAGGAGTGGCTCACTGCTCTGTGTTGCAGCCTCCAGTTAAACGTTTCCTATACCTTGGATTGACCATTGACCAGAAGGCAGGTTTCAGGTAGGAAATCAGAAGAAGACTAAAGGACTGGGGAGGGAAGCTATGAAAGAACCAGATAAGATCCTGAAGTAAAAGACAGAACTCTGAACACTAAAGTCAGGATCAGCCAGGCCAGTGCATTCCCCCATCCACAAGGAAAGGATGCAAGAGCTGGACAGGAAAGAAAGCGGATAAAAAATATAAACTAATTCAAATTGTGGTGCTAGAGAAAAATGCCAAGGATACCAAGGGTGGCCAAAAAGACAAACAAATGGGTCCTAGAACAGATCAGGCGTGGAAGCCTAGATGGCTAAACCGAGGCTGTTGCACTTTGGTCACATGAGAAGCCATGACTCCTCTGGAATCCTGTGTCCATTTGTGGGTACCACAATTCAAGAGGGATGCTGAGAAGCTGGAGCATCTCCAGAGGAGGATGACCAAAATATGAAAGGTCTGGAAACTACCAAGCCCAATGAGGAGCGACTTAGGGAGCCAGTTTGTAGAGAGATCTTGTAGCACTTTGAGACTAGCTAAAGAAAGAAGTTGGCAACATGAGCTTTCGTAAACTTAAGTCTACTTCCTCAGGTGCACCCAAGTCTATGAAAGCTCCTGCTGCCAACTTCTTTCTTTAGTCTCAAAGGTGCTACAAGATCCCTCTACATACTGATTCTACAGACAAACACGGCTATGTCTTGAAGTCTATCACTTAGGGAGCCAAGTATGTTTAGCCTGGAGAAGAGGAGGTTAAGTGGGGACATGGTAGCCATGTATAAATATTTGAAGAGGTGCCATATTGAGGATGGAGCAAGCTTGTTTTCTGATGCTGCAGAGAATAGGACCTGGAGCAGTGGATTCAAACTACAGTAAAAGAGATTCCACTGAAACACTAGGAAGAACTTCCTGACTAAGAGCTGTTTGACAGTGGAGGATGCTGGAAGAGAGTGACGGTGTCTCCTTCTTTGGAGGTTTATAGCCAGAGGCTGGATGGCCATCTGTCCCAGGGAGGGCTTGTATAGTGTCTTCTTGCATGGTAGAATGGGGTTGGATTGGATGGCCCTTGGGGATCTCTTCCAACTCTATGATTCTATGACTCCCCCAAAAAACCAAGAATGCTGGGAAAGGTGGAGAATAGTAGGAAGAGAGGAAGACCACATTTAGATTCCATCAAGGAGGCCATGGCCCTGAATCTGCAGGACCTGAATAGTGCGGTTGAAGACGGGTTTTTGGAGGTATCCCGGGGTCACCATGAATCAAAGCTGACTGAGGGCAGTTAACAACAACAACCTGCTGGGATAAGACCTACCCAAGGACAGTGATTTTGGCCCCTGTGTAACAAGTTAAAAGCTTTTGGGGAACTTTTCTAGAGACGTGCAAAGTTCAGGAATGCCAGGTCCATCCTTTCCACTTTTCCCAGGAAGAGAAGTGGAGCCATCGTCTTGGGCACTCTATAGATTGGCTGCCAGGAGGACACACACACACACACACACACACACACACACACACACACACACCCCTCCACACAGAAACGCACACTGCTACCTACACTCCGCATACTAGAA
>NW_024815318.1:0-2280 GCF_019175285.1 Sceloporus undulatus
ACATGCTCCAGGTGCTTAAGAAGGCAAGGAGCTGGCCTTCAGCTGTGCCTGATTACGAAGACGCTTCTGATAAAGCCTCCGAGATTTTCGAAGGCCCTCTCTTTCTGCTCGACGCTCATTGAAGGTAGGCACACTGCCCAGATCCTCCTCCATGTCCACAGCCTCGGCACCAGGCAAACTTGCCTGCTGAACCTCTGGAGGGGCCATAGACTCTGCTCCAGCAGAACTAGGGCCAGCCTCTGGCTCCTCCATTACAGGTTCAAGCCCCTGGGGCTCTGGCTCCTCCATTATAGGTTCAGATCCCAGAGGCTCTAGCTCATCCTCTGAGTCCTCCAAGCCATCTTCCAGGCTGGGCATGACAACCTGGAGCAAAAGGGTGGGATATCTGGCTGCAAAGGCCACTGGGACTTGTAGTCCCTGAGTGACTACCAGAAGTCCTGCCCCCAGCGAGCCCAGGCAGTCAATCTGGGCCCACAGAATCCCTCCCAGAGCATTCTGGGAGCCAGCCAACTCCGCCCCCCCCGCTAGGCCAAGAGAACCACCACAACCTGACGGCTTCCCTCGTCCTGCCACTCGGTCATCCCTGTGAGTCGGACAGCTGCATTTCCTGGTACAGATGAAGAGTCTGTATGGAGTGTCTAATGTAGAACATAGGAGGACCACATGGATGAAGAGAAGAGTTCACCTCTTAAGAACTGCTGCTTTTACCTGTTCATTTAAAATCTTTTAACCTTGGAGTTAAGTAAACTATAAATCTCTAATGATGAACAAAGATAAACAGATTCATATAGTCATTTGTAAAGAGTCAGGTGGGAAACATGAAATTTGTTGTTGCTCTTTTGTTCTCTGTAATTAATAATAATTAATAACTTAAAGGCAATTAAGTTAAAATAAATTTAATTAAGTTATTGTCTCATTTTTAGGGGAAAAGAAAAACCATCTGTAGTCTTTTCCTTTTAATTCCTGCTTCTTGCAATTTACTAGAATGAAGACGAGGAATTGACCTGGGTAACAGAATACTAATTAACTTACCACCCCAATTGCTTGTGACAAAAAGCTAGTTTAAATAAAAATGTTCATCACTAACCATGTTCAGAAGATGTAGAACCTTGGTGAAAATTTAGTGAGAGAGAATTCTGAATGTAAAGGTCAGCCACCAAGTTTAAATACTGTGAGTAATTCTGGATCTCATAGTGAATTAAGGAGGCCATGGCCCCGAGTCTGCAGGATCTCTGCAGAGCTGATGAGAATAGGATGTCTTGGAGATGTCTCATTCATAGGGTTGCCATGAGTCAAGGTTGATTAGAGGGGAGTTAATCAAATGGTAAATTTAAAAGGAAATTCCCACTTGGCCATTAAGATTATAGTGGAAGAAAGAGTGGGGCACCTTTTAAAGTTAATGTCAGCACCAAAATGAATGGGAACATGTGTTGATGCAGACATTTAAGTTATTTAATTGTTATTATTTCTTTATAAGGTTATCATATATGGCACCATATATGAATGAATAAAATTTCATTCATATAAATAAAGCAAACATTAGGCCTGTAGCTGACTGCACCCTCTGCTTTCAGTAGGACGATCATCTGTGGTGTTTCTTCTGCAATATGATGTACAGTGATGTAGGTCAACAACTGATGCTTCTGCCAGCATTATTTCTGTACATGCATGTGTGAACCTGGTCTGGCAATAATTTGGTATCTCTTCTTTCCTGGATTTGTTATCTTTAAAAAAAACCTGTTGAAGAACCCTTTTTAAAAAGGGAAGAAGTTACTATGATACTTACACAACTGTTATTGTTGTTGTTGTTGTTGTTGTGTGCCTTCAAGTCATTTCTGACTTACGGCAACACTAAGGCAAACCTATCGCAAGATTTTTTTCAGAGGGTTTTGCCTTTGCTTTCCTCTGAGACTGAAAGTGTGTGACTTACTCAAGATCATCCAGTGAGTTTCCATGGCTGTGGAGTTTGTACCCTGGTCTCCAGAATCATAGTCAAACACTCAAACCACTACACTATGCTGGCTTTGTGTCATGCAGCCATACCTGATGGATACCTACAGCAGGTACATGAGAAGGGGCTAGGTCCACTAACTTCTATTAAAAAATAATCCTAGGAGGGGTAAATTTAGCACACTGTATTTTACGTGAAGTTTTAGTGCACCTCACTTGGAAAGAATGTATATTAGTGGAAAGTTAAGTGCTCTGCAGTTCATAAAGTTCTTGAACCTTGGTCGGCAAAATGCCAGAGCAGTGTTAGGCACTTGAGGTTAGCAGTCTTCA
>NW_024815319.1:0-2280 GCF_019175285.1 Sceloporus undulatus
GGTTATCAAGGAGGAGTGAAGCTGGCTTGGGAACACTGCTCTTCAAGGTGAGGCTGTCTGGGAGATGGGAAGGGGAAGTATGCACAACCTTGGTATCTATGCAGCCTCCGCTTGTGTTGCTTTAGCTTGGGAATTGGGGGCTGGCTAAGGGAGGGGTTGAGTGGGTTAAGAAGGGAGCAAGTTCCTTTGGACTTCAGCCTTGTCTTGGGAAGACCGCTCTTCAAGGTGAGTCTGTCTGGGAGAAGGGAAGAATCTCAGGAAGAGTTAAAAGATGAAGGAATTGATTTAAATTGGTTTGAATGTTGACAAATTCAAGAGAGAACACGATGTGATTTAAAAGAATGGGGAGGGATTTTAAAAAATCTGAATTAGAAGAAATATTAGAAATTAGAGAAAACAAAAGAGGTATGATGGGCAAAATTTATAAAGTATTATTATTGTGGGAAACGGAGCAAGAAACCATTAAAGAGGTAATGCTCAGTTGGGCGAAGGACATAAGACATGCGATTGATTACGATAAATGGAAAAACATATGGAAGAAAGATGTCAAATTTACATTGGCACAAAGCTTGAGAGAAAACTGGTTGAAAATGTACTTGAGATGGCATCTAACACCAATAAAAATAGCCAAAATATATAAGAAAATGAATAATTTATGTTGGAAATGTGAAAAAGCAGCAGTCTCCTATTTTCATTGTTGGTGGAAATGCGGAAAGCAAAAGAATACTGGAGGCAGATAATAGACGCATTAAATACAATGCTAGAAATTACACCAGAAGAAACACCAGGATGAATGTTATTAAGGATGTTGGAAGACAATACAGATAAGAAGTATGGGAGGATATGGATGTCTATGTTAGCTAGCGCCAGGGTTTATACGCGAGGAAATGGGAGACAAAAGGAATACCAGAAACAGAAGGATGGATTAACTCTCTCTATGATTTATTGCAGATGGACAAACTATCACCCATATTGAGAGAAAATTCAAGAGAAAGTATATCAAAAGACTGGGGAAAAGTATTAGGTTTCATTAGGAAGAAATGGGGAAATCATTTGATTATCTATTGACGATCCTTCTTCTTGCACTTTAATTTACTAACTATGTTATTCTACTGTGTATTTTTAATTTCATGATATAAGAAAATACTGTGTATTTTTGTTAGAGGAAGAAAGAGATAAACTAAGGAAGCAGTATAGAAACAAACAAATAATAATAAAGCAATATAGCGTATTATAGAATCTCGACGATGATGATTATAGAGGAAGAAAAAGGAGACTGGAAAACCTAGTGGTTATTATCTGTGTCAAAGATATTCGTATCAGATACAATATAGTAGTTGGGACATTTGGAAAGTATAGTACAGTGGACCCTTGTTATACGCTGGGGTTTGGTTCCAAGATCCCCCATGTATAACAAAATCCGTGTATGCTCAAGTCCCATTAAGTATAATGACATAGCAAAATGGTGTCCCTAATAAAAAATGGAACATCAAGGTAAATTTATACTTTTTTGGAACATTTTGAAACCGTGTATGCTTGAATCCGTGTATAAAAAATCCGTGTATAAGAAGGACCGACTGTATTGTTAAGACATTGAAGGAGGAGGGTATAAGCGAGAGAGCAAGGTATAAGAGAGTATTTAGTTGGATCATTCTCAGAAAGCGGAGCAAGTCACAGATAAGTAGGAAAGTGTGTGTTATGAATGTAAGAGTAGAGAGAAAGTGTTAGTGTTTAAGAAGAAAGGGGCGAAAGGCAAAGCAAGTGACTGACTTACAAACAAGAAAACGACAAGAAGAATCAAGGAAAGCAAAGGTTCAGGTTAATTAAAGAATGAGAGATTAACGAAGAAAGAAAGAGAAAGAAAAGGATCAAGATAGAGTGAGAGAAATTTATAAAAACCCGTCATCTTGTCTAAAAATTAATGGAGAACTAACAAATGAATTTAATATAAGAAGAGGAAGGAGACAAGGCTGTTCGCTCTCACCATTATTATTCATAACTGTATTTGAATATTTGTTAAAGAAGATTAGAAATAATTCAAGGCTAAAAGGACTTAAAATAAAGGGAGAAGAAACAAAGGTGAGAGCCTTTGCAGACGACCTAGTTGTGATTCTTGAAGACCCGATAAATAATACCAAACATTTAATGTGTGAATTAAATTGGTTTGGAAGACTGTCAGGATTTAAGATCAAGAAGAGAAAATCTATGATAAGACAAAAAAATTTGAATAAGGAAGAAAAATAATTATTGAAACAAAAAACAGGATATCAATTCACAAAT
>NW_024815320.1:0-2279 GCF_019175285.1 Sceloporus undulatus
GTGGGTGCCGGGAGCTTTCCAATTGTTTCTACTCTCTGGGTGTCAGGGGTCCTACAATCTGTCTGCAGGTTAAGGCCCAAGTATTTCACATGAGTCTGCACCAACTGGGCCTTGTCCCTATTTGCTTTGAACCCTGTCTCACGGATGAGGTCTAAAACCTCTCTGGTGACATCTGCGGTTTGTTCTGGGGTGTTGGAGTGAATCAATATGTCGTCCACGTAGGACAGTACATGGGCCCGGGAAGAGGGACGCAGCTTGGTCCACATCTTCACGACATGGGCATGGCAAATGCTAGGGCTGGAGTGAAATCCCTGCGGACATCTCTTAAAACACATCTGGGCCCCTCTGAATTCAAAGGCAAATTTGTAATAGCAGCTCTCATGGAGCGGGATTGAATGAAAGGCATTGGCTAGATCAATCACACTGTAGTATTTTGCCCCAGCAGCGATGGCTGCTAAAATCTCATTATATTTCGCCACAACGGGGGCCACTGGAGGGGTGACTGCATTGAGGGCTCTAAAGTCTACGGTCATTCTCCAAGTGACGCCGTCTGCCTTTAACACGGGCCACAGTGGGGCATTACACACAGACTACATGGGCAGGATTACATCCCACTTGAGGAGACCCTCTATGGTCTTCGCTATGCCTTCCTCCGCTTCTCGGGGGTATCTGTACTGTTTTTGAGGAGGGGGATCTTTCCCTTCAATGAGGACACAGGCTCCTTTAACGGTGCCACACTCCATCTTGTCTGTGATCCAGACCTCGGGGAACTCCTGTACCCACGGGTCTGTGGCTATGGGAGAGAGAGTCATTGGGGCCTTGAGGGCGACACATCTGTGGATGGCCGATATCTGGAGCGGTCCCTCCTCAAGCTGCCAGAGGAAGCCGTTGGCTAGGTCTATGGTTAGATTGTGGCGTTTAAGGAATCCTATCCCTAAAATCCCATCGTCCTCTCTTTGATTTTCGCAGGCCTTAACATGGTCTAGAATGGGCCCGATCTGTAAAGGGATGTCTCTCCAAATGGCAGCAAGCTGCCGGCCCTTCCCATATCCCATTAGCTCCATGCTGGCGGGAGTTTTAGCTCCGGTTCTGGCCAAGTCTGGATGCATAGTATTTACCGCCGCTCCGGAGTCTACTAGGAGTTGCGCCGGGATAACTGGGTCCTGTCCTATTTCGGCCTTAACTAGCGGGCGTCCCCAGAGATCGGGCGTGAGTTTGGCTACTATTTGAGGGCATGGCAACGGCTTTGGTGAATCGGGTGAAGGAGTGGGGGATTCGTGTGTGGGGACATTTGCTATGGGCGCAACCGGGGCAGGCTTTCGGTTGGGCTTAATGGGCCCGGTGCGCCTTGGCTTGGCAGGCAGGGGCTGAGCCCGAGGGATCCTAGGTCCTGCCTCAGATCCTGTGGTCTTAAGGGATCCCGGGCTGTCCTAATCTGAATTTCCTCTCGGTGGAGGGGCTTGTTGCTGCAGCTCTTCAGTTCGTTTAATTAGGATAGCTATCAGCTCATCATTGGGGACATTGTCTATGTCTTTTCGTGGCACCCCCATTTTCAACAGTCGCTTCCACAGGGTGTTTCTGGTGAGTTGGGAAATCGCCCCCCCCCCCATGTCTCCTCGGGCTTGGTCCCTCTGGGTCGGGGGCCCTTGGTACTCCTTCCGGTAGTACTCAGGCTTCCCGGTCTGGGTGGGGTTCCCTGGTCTGTGATCTCCCTGCTGCGGTGAGTGGGGGCCATTATTGCGGTAGGTCACCACGTGAATTGGTTCTCCTTCTCTGCCTCCCTTCCGGTTCCCTGTCCGAGGGGGCCTGTTTCCTCCCATGTTTAACTCCTTTTCTGCTCTCACACTCCAAAACATTCTGGACACTGCACTAATGTTTTCCATGAACTGGGCCCAAGTAGTGGTGTGTAGTTTTAAGGATGCGGGGCCCAAGTAGGTCTTTGCCGTTACGTGCAGACCTTCATACACCTCGGCGATGAAATCGCGATTATCTAGGATCGGTTGACCCTCGGCATTGAGGTGTACTTCTCCGGCCAGAATGGCTAAGATCTTTTTCCTAGCTACGTATGCGTCAGGGGCTTCGTCCTCAGACTGTTTTTCTAATTGGTATTTGGTGCGCAGTAGCGTACCTGGCCAAAGGACACTCGCCACCTTGGTCATCCATTCACTAATCTCAACATTGGCCAGATCTATAGTGATGGCTGCGGTTTCGAAGGCCCCTATGTATGCGGGGTCCAGACACATGCGGGCTACTTGTGTCAGGTCCTGGCCCCTGGCTTT
>NW_024815321.1:0-2279 GCF_019175285.1 Sceloporus undulatus
TTATTATTATACAAAGTGAAAAATAATAATCTGAAACCAACCTTCACTTTTTAATTATTATTTTAATATTATTATTATTGTATTGTTGTTAGTTGATATGCACATCAACTAAGTAAATTTGTGTGCAATGCTAGGACTTCTTAAGCATTTATTTATTTAGCCCAAGTGGCACTGCTTTATACTTGTTTTTTTTAATTTTATATATCCAAATATAAATATAAATATTATTCGCATTGATGATGGAGCAAGCTTTTTTCCTGCTACTCCAGAGACTAGAACATGGAATGATGGATGCAAAGTACAGGAAAAGAGATTCCATTTAAATATTAGGAAGAAGAACTTCTTGATAGTAATCATAAATAGTTGAAAGGGTGTCATATTGAAAAGGGCGCAAGCTTGTTTTCTGCTGCTCCAGGGAATAGGACCCAATGGAGCAATGGATGCGAGATACAGGAAAAGAGATTCCAGCTCAACATTAGGAGGAACTTCCTGACAGTAAGGGCTGTTCGACAGTGGAACACACTCCTTCAATGGAGGATGGTGGAGTCTCCTTCTTTGGAGGTCTTTAAGCAGAGGCTGGATGGCCATCTCTCAATGGGGATGCTTCAATTGAGAGTTCGTGCATGGCAGAATGGGGTTGGACAAGATGGCCCTTGCGGTCTCTTCCAACTCTACAATTGCACAATACTACCCTCCAGGACTGTGGCTGGGATGCCGTTGATTGTGCATCTTAAGCTCTCTGTGCTTTCACCATCCCAGGCATTGTGGCCACCAAAAAAACCCCAAACACACACCCCGGTTTATTTCCCAATATTCCTTTGCAGAACCTCTTTGTCCCAAAGGCGCCTCTCTCTCTCTTTCTTTCCCTCTCTTGATGTGGAATCCAGCCAAGAAACACAGCAGACCCAGGTGGGATCCAAGAGGCAAAAGCCCCAGAGGAGCTTCTCAGCACTCTCTCCCAGCTGCTCCACTTGGCTTCTGGTCTGCATCCACCTTGGCTTGGTTTCATGAGATGCTCAGGCTCACAGAACGACGAGAGATAATGTGGTGAAGCAGTTACAGCAGGGACAGGAAGGTGTGACCCTCCATATGCTGTCAAACTGCAAGTCTCCGCTTGCGAGGGATGCTAGGAGTTGCAATCCACCAACATGCGGAGAGCTGTGTGGTTCTCACCTCTGGCTTTGAGCATGAAGACTGGGATTTGGAAGATGCACGTTCCGGCCCACATGGAGCCATTAAAGTAACTGAGTGGCTTTGGGTCAGTCGCTCTTTCAGCCTGGTCTTCCTCACAGGGTTGGTTGGAAGAGATCCTAAGGGCCATCCAGTCCCGACCCCATTCTGCCATGCAGGAACACAGTAGCAAAAGCACCCCAAAAAGATGGCCATCCAGCCACTGTTTAGAAACCTCCAAAGGAGACTCCACCACTCTCCAAGAAAGCAGCATCTTCCACGGTCAAACAGCCCTTACTGTCAGGAAGTTCCTCCTAATGTTGAGCTGGAATCTCTTTTCCTGTACTTTGCATCCATTGTTCCATTGGGTCCTGTTCTCTAGAGCAACAGAAAACAAGCTTGTTCCATCCCCAATATGGATATATTTATGTTTGAATATAAAAATAAAAGGTATAAAGCAGTGCCAACTGGGCCAAATATATATATATATATATATATATATGGGTCCAACTATCAAAAGAGATAATAATAATGTGAACAGGAAAAAAAATGTGCTGAGCCATCTCCATCCTCGAGACGGAAAGAAGATATAAGTGCTGGTGGTATATTTGTTTTATTGGATAGATGAGGGGAAAACATGCTGTATTAAACCATGGAGTTTATCAGACAAGGGAAATTGGAAGTATACTCCAATGGCAATCCGAACGCAATCATGGGGTTTCACGTTATTGTGCGATAGACTACCACACGCAATTTCGGGCAATGGAAAGTCAATCCGAACGCAATAATGAGGTTTCATGTTATTGCGTGATAGACTACCACACGTAATTTCACGCAATGGCAAGCTATTTTCAGGCAATGAGAAGTCAGTTCGAACGCAATTCAAATTCACGTAAATTCGCTGAACTAGCAAATTCACATGAATGCATTCTGGCCCCACTTTCCTTTCATTCGAAACGAAGAGAAATTCCCTCCTGTGTGATAACGTCCCATGTTTCTTGCACAGGGGCGCATGGCACAGCCGGACCCAGTGGCTCCTGTGAAGCTGCCTTGGAGCCAGACCCTGATTGGAAGCAGGTGGCGTGAATTCGCTGCCTATTTTCTCAGCC
>NW_024815322.1:0-1365 GCF_019175285.1 Sceloporus undulatus
ATCATCATCATCATCCTTCTTATAACCACCCAAGGGCCTCCCAGAAGACCCTCCAGCCATTCCTCTGAAGGAACGAGGGCTCTCCCTACTTCCCTCCCTGACTTAGAACAGACTGTGAGGGCAGCAATGGCTTCAGGTCTCAGACTGCGCATGTGCACATACATCCCAAAGGCCCCTTCTAATCATGCACAGGGATCACCAGGGCCTTACTGCTGTTGCTATTTATTCCACTGTTGGGCTTTGAGGGAAGGGAAGGAGTTCACAAGGGGTTCAGCAGCTTCTCCTTCCTTCCTTCCTACCTTCCTTCCTTCCTTCCTTCCTATACTGTAGGTGTAGATAGATAGATAGATAGATAGATGTGTGTTTGCTTCTGCTGTTCTTATGGTTGGAAATGGAGCTGATGACTGAGGACAGAAGAAAGTGTCAGTTTGGTGCAAATTCACAACTTCTGAGCATCAAAGAGTCCAGTGTGTTGAAATAGCAAAGAACTTTATTGAAAACACATAGTCAGAAAATCAGTATTTAAGGCAGAACTGCCCTCCCCAAACCAAAGAATATATTGAAACTCCAAAACCTAAAACTCAACCTTCTACCAAACCTAGCCCCCACCTACAATTCCCACCATCTATCCCCCACTATTAACCAGCCCCACTTTGCCTCCTTCTCACACGCACAATCTCTCCCTGCCCCAGACATTCGAAGAAGCTAGCTCCCTTTCTGTTACTACCGGTCCCCAACTTTCTTCAGCCAACATCAAACAAATTCTGAATGCTATCATTGGTATTCTAGCTAGCTCCAACAAATCCCAGCCCCCCGTCTAACTAACCTAAACCATGACCCATAATCCCCAGCCAAATTTATAACCCAAAGCAATTATCTTTACTAGTAGCAATTAAAAACTAAACTTAACAAAACATAACTTTAAAACATACACCAACATATGGACAGAAAAATCGTACATATAAAATCATAAGGGCCTTTTAGCACCGCTGGATTGAGGAAATATTTTTATATTCCTTCTTTACAAAAATAATGTTTGTTCACTGCTTGGTTTTGTGTGGCTTCTCTCCTGTGTGGCTTCTCTGGTGTGTCACTAGGTGTGACTGCCGAGAAAAACCTTTCCCACAATGCTGGCATTTGTGTGGCTTCTCTCCTGTGTGGATTCTCTGGTGTGTCACTAAATTTGACCTCTGAGAAAAACCTTTCCCACAATGCTGGCATTTGTATGGCTTCTCTCCCGTGTGGACTTTCTGATGTTTCAATAGGTTTGACTTGAAAGAAAAACATTTCCCACAATGCTGGCATTTGTATGGCTTTGCTCCTGTGTGGCTTCTCTGGTGTGTCACTAGGTGTGACTGCCGAGAA
>NW_024815322.1:1375-2279 GCF_019175285.1 Sceloporus undulatus
AAACCTTTCCCACAATGCTGGCATTTGTATGGCTTCTCTCCTGTGTGGACTCTCTGGTGTGTCACTAAGTCTCCCTTCAAAGAAAAACATTTCCCACAATGCTGGCATTTGTGTGGCTTCTCTCCTGTGTGGATTCTCTGGTGTGTCACTAGGTGTGACTGCCGAGAAAAAACATTTCCCACAATGCTGGCATTTGTATGACTTCTCTCCGGTATGAACTCTCTGATGTATGACAAGGATCGACTTGTATGCAAAATGTTTCCCACAATTTTGGCAGTTGTATGGCTTCTCTGATGTGTGGACTCTCTCATGACTGACAAGTTCTTCTGTAAAGAAGGATAATGACAGATAATACTGAATATCAGAGTTGAGAGAGGAAGTGTTAGCCCAAGATTTAGCCCCACGTTCACCCCTCCCTATTTGAGATTAAATTAATAAAGTTGGAGTGAGTGACCTGAACATGACCCTGTTGCAGATGCCCCAAATCCATGAAACGACTATATCCTTACTCACAGGAGCTGGCAAAGAAGAGATTGTGGGAGAACTAACTTGAGGTAATCAATAGAAGCAGATAGTCATACAGACTGTTGAAAAAAGATTCCTTTAAACATGTGTAAAAATATTTTGATTGAAAAGTGTCCTCATATCCTGTGAGACGGCCAGAGAGTGCTGAGTCAGAGCACATGGCATGATGCAAGCTAACTGCAGAGGACACTTCATGCAATGGGGCACCATGAGATGAATCACAACCAATACAGTATACAGGACACATCTGGATTGTTGTGGATAGGATTGAATTGGAGTTGTTTATAGAAGAGATGGTGAACATGATGGAAGTCAGAGAGGAGAGCTTGCAAATATTTTTATTATTTTGCAACTCAAGATAGAGAACCTCCAAAGATTC
>NW_024815323.1:0-2279 GCF_019175285.1 Sceloporus undulatus
CACTAACAATCAGTTGTTACTGTCTGGAGGTTCTTGCTTTAAAAAAAAATGTAGCCAGAATTTCCTTTCTTGGAATTTGAATTCATTTGTTCAGGTCCTATCTTCTGGAGCAGCAGAAAACAACATTACTCCATCTTCCTCATAGCAGCCTTTCAGATATTTGACAATGGTTTTCACATCACCTATCTGTCTTCTCCTCTTTAAATTAAACATATCTAGCTCCTTGGCTAATCCTTTTAGAACCTGGTTTCCAGACCCTTTGCTATCTTGATCACTCTCCTCTGGACATGTTTTAGTTGGTCCGTCTCTCTCTCTCTCCCCCCCCACCAAATTATGGTAATCTGAACTGAACACATTATTCCAGATGATGACTGACCAAAGCAAAATAAAATGGTACTATTTTGGCCCTTGATCTGATCATTATAAGTTTCTTTTTCACATAGATGTCTTTGAGGCCATGCAGACTGTGCTGATTGGTCATGCTAAGCTTCTAAGAAGCTGTCTAGATCCTTTTCACATGTACTGCCAATATGCTCCTGAACTGAATTCAAGATGGTGCTGATAGTATTTAAACCTTTACATGGCTTGAGATTGATATTTGAAAGAGCAACTCTCTCTACATATGGCTGCCCAAATCTGAAATCTGCCTCTTTGTCCCATCAGACAGGGCAATATACTGCAGTTATGAATGATACTGTCCTTCTTAGAGGCCTAATTGGCACCTACATTGCTGTCATTCCAGTGCCAAATGAAAACATGGTTATTTACAAAAAGCCTTTGGGACTTAACTGTTTTTATACAAATCCACACATGTGCACGGTTTTGAACTAATAAGAAATATTTTGACTGTTTTAATCTGTCTTAGTTTTAAATTCTGAGGTGGGATACAAACCACCATATAGTACGTCTTCAATACGTACTAGGGTTAGGAAGGGGCGGTGCTTCCGCACCCCCTAACCCTAGTACGTATAGAATAGGTACAACATGGCAGCACCCCTTCCACATGGGGGCCGCCATGTTTACGTACTGGACACATAGCGTCCAGACGTGTCGCGGCGCCTATGACGTCGCGAATGCGCCAGCGGCGCCTCACGACGTCATAAAGGCGCCGCAAAAAGAAGCTCCGAAATGGAGCTTCTTTTTTGCTCTGCACGGGAGCCGCGCAGTTTGGCTGCTGCGGCTCCCGCGCAGAGCAAATGCCGCCGGCGGGAGACCGCCGCAAAGCGGTGGTCTGTATCCCGCCTTAAATTGTTTAATATGTTTTTATCTACACTAATGAACAGAGCAGAGAGCATAGGAAATAAGCAAGATCAACTTGAACTCTTAGGACAACAAAGCAAATATGATATAATAGGCATCACTGAAACCTAGTGGGATGAGTGGAATGTAGTAATAGAGGGGTATAAATTTTTAAGAGAAATAGGCTAAACAGGAAAGGAGGAGGAATAACATTATATGTCAGGGATGTCTACACCGGTGAAGAGATCCAGGATTTAAATCCTGTAAGCCAGGTTGAGAGCATCTGGGTAAAAATGAAATGGGAGGGAAACAACAGGGATGTTATTCTGGGAGCCTACTACAGATCCCCAAGATTATGCCTTTCTAGAATGGTTGACTCCTCTCTCAGATAGGATAATAATAATAGATAGGAAAGATATAGTAGTGGGAGATTTCAACTATCCTGACATTTGTTGGAAATCAAAACATTAAGATATAGCAAATACCTCACTTGCCTGGGTGACAGTTTCATTGTCTAAAAGATGGAAGAGGCAACAAGTGGATCAGCCATTTTAGATCTGTTAGGGTTCTGTCCTGGGCCCAGTGCTATTCAACATCTTTAATTAATGACTTGGATGACAGAATTGGGAGCATAGTTATGAAATTTGCAGATGACACCAAATTAGGAGGAGTAGCTAATACCCCAGAGGACAGGATCAAAATTCAAAATGAATTTACTAGATTAGAAAGTTGGGCCAAAACTAACAAAATGAACTTCAACAGGGAGAAAGATATTTCACTTAGGAATTTATCTCACAGGCTCCTGGCACGGTTGGAGAATGGTCCAAAAGGAGCCGGGAAGGGAACAGAATGAGTGAGGGACACATTTTACTGCATACAAGGAAGTCCCTCACTCGTTCAATTCAATGCCTTTCCATTCCCAGTCCATCCTAGAGAAGGAGGAAAGACTTAGGGAGCTGGATATGTTTATCCTGGGAAAGAGATGGTTAAGACGTGATATGATAACCCTGTTTAAGTATTTAAAGGGGTGTCACATTGAG
>NW_024815324.1:0-2279 GCF_019175285.1 Sceloporus undulatus
TGTGCTCTACTACCATTCCTAGTTCCCTTTCATATGTAATTTAACTGTCATAACAACTTCCTGTGGAATCTTGGAATTTCTAGTTTTAGTGAGGCACTATTGTTCTCCACTTTGTAAGGATTCTCAATATCCAATCCTAAACTGCCAATTCTGGAATTTTGTGGGAAGGAGCCATGGAGATTAATGCTTTTTGCCCTAAATGGTCCTCAGCCTATTCCTGAGCAAGTTTCCTGGCATTTGTAGCCCCTCTTCCAGCCTTTTTTGGCTCTGGAGAGGCTGTTTTAATGCTCATCCCTGGCACTTGACCCTCACTAATATCAAAAACCATGTACCAGACCCCTTGTTCTGCCTTTCCTAATGCATTAGTTGTATATTGATTGCCCTGCCTTTCTCATGAAATGAGCCTCAAAGTGTCTCTTTTATGCACCACACTCTGTGGATGTGTGTCTGTGATGGAGAGATGGAAACAATGTGAAAAACAGAAAGGCAGGAAAGAGATGCTGAAGGTGAAATGGTAAATCATTGCAGATGGGGAAGAGAGAAAATTGGAGAGTGGAGGGAGAAAGATAAGAGGATCAGGCCTCTGGGAGCCAGGAGGCGAAGGCAGGAGCAAAGCCAGGATCGCCTAGCTCTGTGCGGAAAGGAAGGGACCTCTCGGAAGTGCCAGGAAAGAGGCCTTGGGGATTGGGAGGCAGCCACCAACCGGACAGATAATAATAATAGGTTTTATTTGTATTTACCTGTAAAATAGCCACAAAACAACAATAGCATCCAATTTACACACAGTAAAAAAACAAGTTCCTTAAAACTCAATTCAGGACAAATAAAAACATCGTATAAATGCACAATTGCGATCAGAAGTGGATTTTTCCTTGAGCTCTTTACAAGAGGTCAGGTGGGTAAGCCTGCCAGAAGGGATCCATCTTAAGTGTTTTCTTGAAAGCATCCAAGGTGGTGATAAGATGGATCTCCTCTGGCAAGTTGTTCCATAACTTGGGGGCCATGGCTATATACACTCTGTGGGAAGTTGTTCTTAGCCTGACCTTTGGGTAATCTAATAGATTCTTCCCAGATGTTCTGAGAGTATGGGGCAGATTGTGTATGGAAAAGCGTTCCCTCAAATTGCTCAGACCTAAGCCATGTAGGGCTTTAAAGGTAATAACCAACACTTTGTATTGCGCCCAGAAGCTAATTGTCAGCCAATGTAGAGATACTGGTGTTATATGGTCTGACCTAGATGTTCCGGTGACCAATCTGGATGCCGTGTTTTGAACTAACTGAAGCTTCCGAACTTGCTACAAAGTTAGCCCCATGTAGAGCACTGAACATAAGAACTGAACTTGAAATCAGGCCCTTGTTTTCATACATATTAAGGGTTCCATTTAGCAATATGAGCAATGTCTATGAAGAGAGGAAATGGTAACACAAAATTCTTCTTTCTCTAATGTTTCTTTTCCAACCTGAGTTTGCTTAGCTCCGTGGTTGATTCCAGAGGCCCTTTGTCACTCGAAATGCTGGAGTCTGGGGAGGACACCCACAAGTACTATGCTTTTAGGGGAATTTAATACTTAGGTCAAAGGAGAGACTGAGGCAACACTGACCTCTGGATTCATCCCAACTATACCAGGCCTGAAAGCACACAAAATTCCAGAGGCATTTCAAATAGGTTTTTGTGATTTATTTAGGGGGAAAGCAAAATACACACATACACACATATATACAAATATAGGTGTTCACGCACACACACAAGAAATGGATAACAAAGGTGGGAGTGGTGAATAGTGTATGGCCTTGCTAATGGTAATACATTACCTAGATGGATCTTGATTCCAATAGCTGAGGGTCCAGGAAGGGGAGAGTAGTCAGTAACTCCAATGGCAAGTGGGGCTGGCGAGTGTAAACCAACAGAGTGTCTGTCTGCAACTGGACTGACGCTGAAGAACAGCCAGTTGGGGCTGATATTTATACTGAAATCTTTGCTTGGGGGCAGAAACCGAGCATTCAAAAAGGTTTAAATTGCTTTAGGATGTTTCCTGGGTGGGGAAAGAATTGTCTGAAACTGAAATAAATGCAATGGGTGTTTGGTGGAAATATTTCAGCCAAAAAGGATTGTCACACTGGCTCTCAGCTCCTTCTTGGCTCTGAATTCTGGTCCCATTCACAAGCCAATGTATAGCACAGTCTGAAGGCGACACTCCCAGAGCTCAACAATAACATAGCAGAGTACGGAATCAAATCTCCACATATATACATTAACCACTTTCCACTGTTAAAAATAA
>NW_024815325.1:0-2279 GCF_019175285.1 Sceloporus undulatus
TGTGGTCTACTTGGACTCCTAGATCCCTTTCACACATAGTTTCATTCAGCCAGGTGTCACCCATCCTATATCTGTGCATTTCATTTTTCTGCCCTAAGTGCAGTACCTTACATTCCTCCGTGTTGAATTTCATTTTGTTAGCTTTGGCCCAGCTTTCTAGTTTATTCAGGTCATTTTGAATTTTGATCCTGTCCTCTGGAGTATTAGCTATTCCTCCTAATTTGGTGTCATCTGCAAATTTGATAAGTATGCCCCCAATTTTGTCATCCAAGTCACAGATAAAGCTTTTGAATAGTACTGGGCCCAGGACAGAGCCCTACGGGACCCGACTGGTCACTTCTCTCCAGGATGAAAAGGAGTCATTGTTGAGCACACTTTGGGTTTGGCCAGTCAACCAATTACAAATCCATGTAACAATTGCCTTGTCTAGCTCACATTTTACAAGCTTGTTTTTAAGAATGTCATGGGAAACCTTGTCAAAGGCCTTACTGAAATCAAGATATACTATATCCACAGCATTCCCTTCATCTAACAAGCTGGTAATTTTATCAAAGGAAGAGATTAGATTTGTCTGGCATGGCTTGTTTCTCTATAGATCAGAGGGAATACTTATCAGCTTGATTTGTTACTTTCATTAGAATGTCTTGTTACAGCAGATGAGAGCTCAGTTGGGAGGAAAAGGAAAAAACAAGGAATGGTACTTAGGGACAGTCATCTGCAATATAACAATTTCAAAAAAAACTGTCATGCCACAGTATAGGCAACAGTATATGACAATCTTGTGGCAAACCCATGAGATAACAGGAGCTAAGTTAACCATCAAAGAAGACAGGCAAGTCCCAATTTGAGGTTGCCTTTCTAGACTTACAATGCAAATTGTTTTTGGTGTGTGGCATCAAGTTATTTCTGACTTACGGAGACTCTAAAGCAGGGCTAGGCAACCTTTTTGAGCCGGGGCCGGGTTGCTGTCCCTCAGACAACTGGGGGGCCGAAGCAAAAAAATAATTAATTAATTAAAAAAAAAACAAATTTAAATAAATAAATAAACTGGGACAAATGTAGACAACATTTTCAAATGGTGGACACTTTTTTAAAAAAAGTGGAGGACACGCAAAAAAATTAGCTGATTTTTTTAAAAATGTTAATATAAATGCATGTTTCTGAGGCGTCTATAGACAATTGCCCCCCTTGCCCCTGCGCGTGAGAGGCCAAAGGCCCCGGCGGCAATCGGTGGCAGGACCGGGCTGGGGCCAGTCCCAAGGCCTCGCCGGGCCGCATTCAGCCCGCAAGCCGCAGGTTGCCTACCCCTGCTCTAAAGCAACTCTATTATGGGATCTTCTTGCCAAGATTTGTTTGAGGGCTATGCATTGCCTTTGCCTCCCTCTGAAGCTGAGGGGGAATGACTTGTCCATAGTCACTCAGTGGGTTTCTATGGCTGAGGGGAGATTCGAACTTTGGTCTCCAGTCTTAGTCCAATGCTCAAAGCACTATGCCATGCTGGTTATCAATGCAAACAGGGACTGATATAAATGGGGGGAACTAGTTCCATAAGAAATCAATGAAGACCAGGGGGATGTGTTCCAACAGAGCTGAAGCAGCCACAAAGTTAGCTATTTTAGGCCTGGTACAGATGAGAAGAAAGGGACGGCCAAAAGGAAATGGAGCTCCTTCCCGCGATACCAGTAAAGCGCCATTTGAGCCCTGGGGCATCGCGGTGATGTGTCTTATGCACCGCACTGTTTGGACGTGTCGCACAAGACACATCATTGGTACATGCACTGCCTAACGCACGCATACCCATACCTACTAGGTCAACACAGCCACGCCGCTTGTGGACCGTCTGTACCAGGCCTTACTCAATCCATTACCAATTTTAGAGGACTTTAAAACAAGAAACATCAGAGTTTACTTTTCCAGAGACATGTCCAGATGCTCTACAAAGACCAAAAGAGGCAACTGCTGATACTAAGGGTTTGGGGTGAGCTGGCTTGCCATCAGACAAAGAAGCACACCAACAGTGCTAAGAACCCTGTTCATCTGCTGTGCCTTCTCCAACAAGCTTCCAAGGTAGAGAAAAACACATCAGGAGAAAGAAAGGCAGTGCATATCTTGGTGCGTCTTCTGCAGCAGGTGCAAAGAACACATCAGGAGGAGAGGCGGCACATCTGCTGGACAGCTGCACTAAAAAGGAAAAAAAAGTCCATTCAGATAGTTTTTTCAAAGTAACTAAAAGGGGGAAATTATTATTATTATTATTATTATTATTATTATTATTATTA
>NW_024815326.1:0-2279 GCF_019175285.1 Sceloporus undulatus
GGACAGAAAGGCAGAAGAGGCCGCTACTGCCCTTGTGGTATGGGAGCAAATCCTGTTAGGTAAGGGTTTGCCCAAGAGTTCATAGGACAGAGCAATGGTGCTGGATACCCACTTCGAGAGTCTCTGGGCCGACACTGGGAGTCCCTTTTTCGGTTCCGAATAGCACTGGAACAGTCTGTCGGAACGGCTGTGGTCTTTAGTTCTATCTAAATAAAAAGCCAGGGCCCTACGAACGTCTAGGGTGTGGAGGGTCCTCTCAGTGTCGGTAGTCGGGTTCGGAGCCAAAGTAGGTAAAACAATGTCCTGACACATGTGGAAGGTAGAAACAACCTTGGGCAAAAAAGTAATGTCCGTTCTGAGAACCACCTTGTCCAGGTGGAATCGCAGGAAAGGCTGGTCCCGGCGCAAGGCACAAAGTTCACCCGCACGGCGGGCAGAGGTAATAGCCACCAGGAAAACCGTCTTCCAGGTCAAGAGTCTAATGTCCGTGGTGGCTAAGGGCTTGAATGGTTTAGATTGTAGGGCCCCCAACACCACATCGAGGCTCCAAGCCAGAGCCGGCAAGGACACTTGAGGATGCAAGTTATTACATCCTTTTAGGAATCTTTTAACTAGAGGGTCTTTAAAGAAAGAGGGCTTGCCCTCGAATTGGAAAAAGGAGCAAATAGCCGACAGGTAACACTTGACGGACGTGAGGCAGAGTCCCGCGTCAACTAGAGACATCAGGAATTCCAGGACCAGCGGCGTCGTTACCTGGGCTGGTGAGAGGTGCCTGTCTGACAGGAACTGAAGAAACTTTTTCCATTTCAGCCCATAGGATTTTTGAGTGGCTGGCTTTTGGGCTGCTAAAATGACCCTGCGTACCGGAGCTGGCAACTGTGCTAGGGACGGATTCTTCATGCCACCAGGGGAAGGGTCTCGATGTCCGGGTGTCGGACTCGTCCTCCCTGGACCGTCAGGAGATCTGGCCTGGGCTCAAGCCGGAGAAAATTGGCTTGAGATAGGTGAAGAAGGCACGGAAACCAGGGCTGTGTCGGCCACCAGGGCGTGATTAGGATCGCGTTGGCCGCATCCGAGGTCATCTTGGCTATTGTCCTGGTGATCAGAGGGAAGGGGGGAAAGGCGTAGAGCGCCATCCCTGACCATCGAAACCCGAACGCATCTCCGAGGGAGCCGTCGTTCGGCGTCCGGGAGCAGAACTGGGGACAATGGGAGTTGTACACGGTCGCAAACAGGTCTATCTGAGGTGTTCCCCATCTGGTAAAGAGGTCGTGTACCGTCTCTGGATGGAGTTTCCACTCGTGGCATGACGACGGAGACCTGCTGAGTAGATCTGCATGAGAGTTCTGGGTGCCGGGTAGATGTACTGCTTGAAGCAGAATGTCTCGGGGGATGCACCAGTCCCATATCCGGAGGGTGATGTCTAGGAGAGTGCGAGATCTGGTACCTCCTTGCTTGTTCAGGTAGTACATCACCGTGGTGTTGTCTGTCCTGAGCTGGATGACCTTGCCTAACAGTGAGGACTCGAAGGCTCTCAAGGCTTTTTCTACCGCCAGCAGTTCTAGTGCGTTGATGTGGAGTGTCCTTTCGTCTAGAGACCAGATACCCTTGGCCCATAGGTCCAGAACATGGGCTCCCCATCCTTCTTCGGATGCGTCTGTGGTGAGCACCAGCTCTGGCTGGGGCAGCGAAAAGGGCATACCGACGCAGACGTTGTGGGAGCTGAGCTACCAACGGAGGGAGCGTGTGACATATCTCGGGATGGTCAGTCTGCGGGACGGGGGGTCTCTTTCTAGGTCGAACGTCGACAGAAACCATGACTGTAGGGGTCAGGATCGAAGCCTTGACCAAGGTGTGACTAATGTTGTCGACGCCATGTGTCCCAGGGCCACCTGGATGTCTCTGGCTGTTGCTCGCCTCTGGGCAGTGCAGCGGTTGATGGCTTGAACCAAAGCCTGAAAGCAATCTGGAGGTAGGTATGCCATACAGTCGTTGGAGTCGAAGATGGACCCTATGAATTTTATCTGCTTGGTGGGGAGCAGCTGAGACTTGTCGAGGTTGACCACTAGTCCTAGGTCCCGTAAGAGCCTGAGCGCCTCTGAGGTGTGTCGCTGCAGTTCTTGACGTGACGGAGACACGAAGAGCCAGTCGTCCAGGTACGGGAAGACTCTCATGCCTCGGCGGTGGAGATGGGATATCACGGGCGCCATGCACTTGGTGAAGGTACGAGGCGCTGTAGACAGGCCGAAGGGGAGGACGTTGTACCTGTAGACATCTGT
>NW_024815327.1:0-2279 GCF_019175285.1 Sceloporus undulatus
GGAATTGGCATGCAAACTACGTATTTATAGATTTGCTGTAATATTAATAGAGCTCATTGTTAAGACAGATATAACAGGTTAACTCAGTCCTTTAATTTCAGGAGCCTCCGCTCATCCCCTCTCTCTTTAGATTAGCAGATAGCTTCCACTCATCTCTGTCTTTGGATTAGCAAATAAAGCATCAGTGGAAGAGCTACAGCCCTTTCCAAACAATGAAGCAACAATGCAAAATTCATGTTATAGTATTAATAAAGCTCCTTCCTAAGATAAGGACAATAGGTTAAACTGATCCTTTCAAATCCAGTTGAAGAGCTATAAGCCTTCACAAGTAATGTCACAACAATGGCATTTAACACAAATCCATTCTCTCTTTAACAGAGCTAGGAAAAGTTTCTGCCACTTTCCTTTCTTTTGAAAGATAGCTCCAAGCTTCCCATCTGGAGGATTCTCAGAACCATAGTCCAAAAAAGGAACTTTTGCAAGCTGTCTCCTTGAAATGTGCTTAGGAAAAGTTAAAAAAAGCCTTCCTCCCAACAATCTTATAAGCATTCAGCTTTCAAGAGTGAAAATGCCAAACCACATAAGCTTCTAGTTGATGGATATTAAGATTCGGGCTGCTTATTCTGCCTTTTTTTTTTAAACTGGTTTCCAGTTTTAGAGTCATTGTAAAAGAGAAGTCTGGGTAGTTTAATAGGTTTTTAGTTACTTATTTAATGTTTCTAAAGTGTTTTTAAAACCATTGTGTATCCCCTTGAGATAAAGAAATGCCATAAACAGAGAACTAGAGATAGATATAGAAAGAATATTCACTTTCTTTTCCATTTTCTGGCCAAAGAACAAGAGAAAAACAGACAACTTGGTCTCATTTTCCCCAATATTCACACTTTTCAAGGTATTACAGGGAATTATTCTTATTGAAATGCATTTCTTTTGCATTGGAAACAATACTTTGCAAATGGAACAATGTTTTCTGTGTAGAAAACCCCTCTGCAGGAAACACCTGTTGACTTATAGTGACTCCCATGAGTTTCATAGGATTTTCTTAGGCAAGAAATTCTCAGATGTGTTTTTGCCAGTACCTTCCTCTGAAAATATAGCCTTCAGCACCTACTACTCACTGGCAGTTTCCCATCCAAATATTAATCAGGACTGACCTACTTAGCTTCTAAGATCAGACAGGAGCTGGTGTCTTTAGGGTAGTTAGACCCCAGTAAAGCTGTTAATTTCTGCACACAATAAATTTCTGGAATACTTTGCTGTGTACAAATACCAGCACCAACACCAACAAAGAAACTGTCCTTAGAGTGGGGAGAAACTACAGAAATTATTTATCTATGTATGCAAGGAAAAAAACCAGGCAGATTTACATCCTTAAATAAAGATTATCTATATTGCAGGTTAAGATGGAAATATATGCATATTTATTTGGTTGGAAGTAAATTCCATTGAGTGGATCCAGTTAGAATATTGGACTAGGACTCTTGGAGCTCACGATTCAAATGTCTCCTTGGCCATAAAAACCCACTTGGTGACCTTTCAGGAAATCACACTCTCTCAGACTCAAAGGAAGACAATGGCAAATCACACTTGAACAAACAAACAAATCTTGACAAGATAAGTCCCATGATAGGGTCACTTTAGGTTCATCGTAATTCAGAATTACTTCAAGGCACACAGCACCTGCTGCAAATTTCCACTGAACACAATGGATTTTACCCCCACGTACATGTTTTGGGAATTGTGTGACTGCTGCCATTATTTGGGAGTAAACTCTTAAAGCCATTTAGTCAATTCAGGATTGGTTTTAAAATCTCAAGCACTTTGGAAGTCACTCAAACAGAAGAAGTGTTTAAGTTGTGAAAATCAAAAGGGAAAAGACACAGCTCATAGGCAGTGTGGAGGTACTCCTGTGCCTGTTTAAAATGTTTCACCTGCTGTTCCTCTTTCTAATGGCTTGGGTAGTCAGATGCCAAAAAGAAGGAGCTTCAGTACTTCTATAATTCAAGTGCTTATAGAGGATGGGATTTTACAGGTTGAATCTCCCTTATCTGGAATCCCGAAATTCAAAATATTCCAAAACTCAAAATGGTTCAAATAGGTGGCTGAGATAGTGACACCTTTGGTTTCTGAAAGTTGCTTTTTATTTTCTGTATGGATACTATGTGTGATGTGGCAGGTTGCTAAGCTAAAATGTGAGATCTAGACTGGTATATAGGGACAAGGTGAAGTAGGGATAGTAATAATAATAATAATAATAATAATAATAATAATAATAATAA
>NW_024815328.1:0-2279 GCF_019175285.1 Sceloporus undulatus
TTAACTATGTGATTCCATCCTCTTAATGACTGAGGTGCAAAACCCATTACAGAAACAATCCAGTTCAATATCGCTTTAACATGCCCTGGTTCAATGCTAGGGAATCCTGGGAACTGTAGTTTTGTGAGACATTGAGCCTTTTCTGTCAGTTCCACAATAAGCTACAAATCCCAGGATTCCGTAGCACTGAACCAGAGCAGTTAAAGCGATCTCAGACTGGATTATTTCTGCAATGTGTTTTGGATCTCTGAAAAACATAAAGAGTTCTTGATTAAACTGTATTCTAAATTGGTTTATCTGTAAATTTGTAATCTCATTAGGACTTTTCATTTTCTCATATCATTCCTTAAGTTAAGTGGCAATCCTAGATCTGCATTTATCTGAAGGTACCACATTGTATCTGATCTTGGAAGCCAAGCAGGATCAGGTCTGGTTAGTACTGCTTAGTCAAGACATCAGAAGAAGACTAGGATTGGGAAGGGCAGCTAAGAAAGAACTGGACAAGAACATAGAGCGTAAAGACAATTCTTAGTACTAAAGTGATGATAGTACTTGGATTCTCCATCACAGATGTGAGAGCTGGACAGTGAAAAAAACCGAATAGGAATCAACTCATTTGAAATGTATTGCTGCACAAAAGTACTGAGAATACTGTAGACAGCCAAAAAGACAAACAAATGGGTCCTAGAATAGATCAAGCCTGAACTCTCTCTAGAAGTCGAGATGATTAAATTGAGACTGTTGTACTTTGACCATATGAGAAAAAATGAATCATTCGAAAAGGCAATGATGCAAGGAAAGGTGGAGGGAAGTAGGAGAGGAAAACCACACACCACATAATTAAACTCAGTCAAGGAGGACATAGGCCTGAGCCTGAAAGGCCTGAACAGAGAGGCTGAAGACAGTACATCACGAAGATGTCTCTTCCACAGGGTTGCCATGATCTGAACATGACTTGGGAACAATTAACAACAAAGTACTTGGATAGGAGGACTGCCAAGGAATACCAGATAGTGTAGGCTATATTTCAGAAGAGGGCAATGGCAACCCACCTCTGAGTATTCCTTGCTTGATGCATTTGTGATGTCATAGTAAATCAATCAACTCTTGACTTGAAGGCACATACGTACAAGTAGCCTTGAACACTGTGGGACATATGTTTATGTAAACATGTAAAGAATTGCTGTGTCAGTCATATTGCTTTCATATTCTTTGTGGACTTCATTTGACATTGATTCTCCTGTATTTAAGTGTTGTTTGTTTATATTATCAACTTTATTTTATTTATTCCAGGCTACTTTAATGCAACATACTTTCTGAGTATTTGAGTATCTTCCTTCCATTCATGAAGATAATTTTTCTGTTCTGTTAATTACATTTCCGTGCAAATCATGTTTTCTAATCTACATTAATGTTACGGCTGTGGAATCATGTACTTTGTTCTTTCTGGTTAACCTTTGGAATAAAAAAAAAACAGTCCTAGCTCAATCCATGCTGTTCAACATAGGTAGATGGCAAATGTTTTCACAGAAGACATTGAACTTAAATATTTGCAGCTTTATCTTAAACTTTTTTTAAAAGAAGCACTGTTCTAACTAATGCATCTGAGGAAGTAGACTGAAGTCTATGAAAGCTCATGCTGCCAACTTCTTTCTTTCAGTTAGTCTCAAAGGTGTTTCAAGATCTCTCTTCATACTGTTCTAACGAAATATGCTTAGGATTGTGTTCTTTATTTCTGATTTTTTACATACTTTTTTTTCCAATGAGAAGATCACAGAATACAGTACATGCTTCCTTTGTTATGTTGCTCAATGGCTCCATGGCATTTGAATTTTGTATCACAAAGTACTGTGAATAATTTCTTTGTGTGATGGATTCTGCCATTGGCTACTTCTGCAGGAGAGAGGGGATTTGTGATTTAATGAATTGCACTAAAATATTTGTTGGAAGAGAGACTAATATGTTCAGAATGATGCACTTTAACAAAAGGAAGACATTCTGATAACAAGGGTATCATCTTAATAAGCAATCACAGAATGAATGTTCACTGTCTGAGTGCAGCCTCAGCCTTGTATGCACAAAATGGGAATAGCAAAGTCATAACCCAGAAACTTATTGGGTGCTAGAAAAACAGTGCAATATACACAGTTGTATTACCAACACATTAGGTTGGTATAGTCAGCCCTCCATATCCACAGATTTTTTTATCCGCAGATTCAACTATCCATGGCTTAAAAGTACTAATTTTTTTTATAAATTCCAATAAGGAATATTGGTAT
>NW_024815329.1:0-2279 GCF_019175285.1 Sceloporus undulatus
CGGATCGTGTTTTGTGCTTTAGTTGCCGGCATCCATAGTTGTTGTTTTTTGTGGGGGTTTTTTGAGCTTTAGGGCCGTGTTCTGGAAGAGTTGATTCCTGACTTTCGCCAGCAGTCTGCCGCTGGCATTTTCAGAGAACCTTCTCTGAAGATGCCAGCCCCAGATGCTGGCGAAATGTCAGGAATCAACTCTTCCAGAACACGGCCCCAAAGCCCGAAAAATCCACAAAACATTATGGATCGTGTATTGTTCCTTCAGAGGAGAGAAAGAGGGAGAGAACCAGCACCCACTTCTTCTTTTTGCGCCCCCCCCATGCCTCCCTTTTCCTTCCTCTCCAAACCATTCCTGCCAACTTTGCCTGCTTCTTCCATCCACGATCATCACCAACAATAGCAACTGAAAGGCTGTCCAGACAACCCTTTGCCACCCTGAGATGTCCCTTCCTATTGTGTTTACTATAACTGCCAATGGTCAATGGGACACCCATATTGCAATAGGGTTGTGGGCTTGGAGGTTATGTTATGGAATGTATATTTAAATGTTGTAAGCCACCCCAATTACATTGCACACAGGGGCAGAATAAAATTATTATTGTTGTTGTTGTTGTTGTTGTTGTTGTTGTTGTTATTATTATTATTATTATTATTATTATTATTATTATTATTATGGCTCCCTCTTGTGTTCTGAGTCCACACTGCTGCCTTTGGGGCATCTTTGCCAAGAAGGAATAAAGGCCCCTGAGTTCAGTAGGGTGAGACTATCCCTAAAGTTCAGTGCAAGAGGAAACCGTTCATTCGTACACAGGTTCAATTAAAGGAAAACAAAACCAAGTTTATTTCCTTGAGAGAACGCTTATTCACTGTGAGTTGCCCCCAAATAGAGTCTAACTTTGTTGTTGCGTGCCTTCAAGTAGTTTCCGACTGATGGCGACCCTGACATGGGGTTCTCTTGGCAAGATTTGTTCACAGGGGGGTTGCCATTGCCATCCTCTGTGGCTGAAAGAGCATGACTTGTCCAAGGCCACCCAGTAGTTTTCCATGGCCAAGCCAGGATTTGAACCCCAGTCTCCATAGTCCAACACTCCAACCACTACACTACACTGGCTCACTATCACCTGAGAATAACTTGCTCCAGTATAGAGCATTATGCAGAGAGATCTTGTAGCACATTTGAGACTGAGCAAAAGATAGAAGTCGGCAGCATGGCCTTTTGTAGACATAAGGGCCGGAACAGACAGGCCAAAATAAAACTGCTTTGGGTCACTTTGGAGCTATGCTGTTTCAATGATGCATGTGTCCTAAGATGCTGGAAGCCACGCCAAAGCCATGCTCCAGTCCTAAGGACTGGAGTGCAGCTTTGGCATGGCTTCCAACCTCTTAAGAGCATGTTTCCAAAGTGACCTGAAGCAGCTTTATTTTAGCCTGTCTGTTTGGGCCCATAACTCTGTGAAAGCTCATGCTGCCAACCTCTTTCTTTCACTCAGTCTCAAAGGTGCTGCAAGATCCCTCTGCATACTGATTCTACAGACTAACGTGGCTATATCTTTGGATTCTACCAGTATAAACCAAGTATTTGGATTCTCTCCAAATAATGGTAAGACAAAGAGAGAGAAAGTGTCCATTGGTGCATATACATTTCACCAGGGGTCAGCACAAGTTATATACTTCCAGCGGTTTGACTGAACAAAGAGTCTTGATCCAGGTCTAACACAGAGCAGTACAGTATTCTTCAATGGACAGATACATCCCGTAGTCAGATGGATGGGAGAGAAAACCTCAGTCCTCCAACCCAATAGGAAGGAGCTACTCTGAACAATGCCCACTGCAGGACCTGCCAGTCACTGCTGGTAGTACCTATTCTACTCTAACTGCCATGGCAACATCCTCTGGAATCCTGGGATTGGCAATTTAGGGAGAAGTATTTAGCATCCCCTGCCAGAGAGCCTAGAATCCCTTGGCAGTGACAGTGGAACCACAATGCCCTATCTGTGTAGTATGAAAGGGGCCCTGGTTTAGTCAAAGCTGAAAGGAGTGATACAAGCCATTGAGTGTCTTTTGGAGATACCTCCACTCTCTTGTATAGTTCAGGCTGAACTCTATAGATGGCCCCTTGTTATCATTACCTCCTGTGCTCCCAACCATTTCCCAAAAGGCTGCGAAGGAAAGGAATCCCAGGTATGCTAACCAAATGTTGTAAGCCACCCCATTACATTGCACACAGGGGCAGAATAAAATGATGATGATGATGATGATGATGATGATGATGATGATGATGATGAT
>NW_024815330.1:0-2279 GCF_019175285.1 Sceloporus undulatus
AGACATTGGGCTATGTTACTATAACCAAATGCAGAACAAAAACATTGTCTTCCAAGACCTCCAGAGGACCCTGCAGAGATGCTAGAAGATTTCCATTGCTTTGCATTTTGCCACTGGCTGTGGAGGGGGTCACAGAAGTTGTCAGGGAGTTGGCCATTACACAAATTAGGAAGAGAATCCAATGATTTCATCCCATAAAAAAGATATACAACCTCTAAAAAAAAAGGCATACATTGGATTTATGCCAGTTTATGTCACTAACAAAAAGCCAGACTAAAACCTCTTTCCTAGTCCTGAAGCCATGCTGGAAGCAGGAATTCTTGGACAGCGTTGTCTTTGTGCACACTAGGATAGGCAATGAGACTGGGAGAAGAAGGTTCATGGTTGCAGCAGTCATAAAGTAAGAAGAAGAAATTCCAAAGTCTGGATAAAGAAACATAGACAGGAAAACATAGCTGCAAAGTGTCCAATATAATTTTAACTGAAAGTACTATGTCATCTCCCTGTATTTCTCATTCACAGTGCCTTCACTACCACTTTCATTCATTCTGGCAAACACTTTGATTAGTAATCAAACCAAGTTGTGAATTTGGATGTGTACTGCTTTGAAGTTCTTTACTTAATATTGGCAGAACTCCCAAAGCAAATACTGGTTAAAAGGCATTAAAGCCTCTGTGATCTGATACAAGTGTAATGTAAAAATGTTCTGAATACTAACAGGTTTGTATAGAATTGTATTTTAGCACAGCAGTCCACATTTAAAAAAAAAACTCTGGGCCCATTTTCTCTACAGAAGTAGTACCTGTTTTTGACAAAATATAACAGCAATGGGCAACTCTGGCTCATCCATGGGCCATTTTTCTGCCCTGGGTTCTTCCAAGGGCTTCACAGCCACAGAGAAGGCCTTCTCTTGTGTTCCTACCAACCATGCCTGTAAAGGTGATGGGACAGAGACAACTGCCTCCCCACAGGAATACACCTGATCCAGGAGCATACCCAAGCTACAAACTTGTATCTTTAGGAGGAGTGTAATCCAGCACAGACTGAATCCCTATTCTCTGATCAGCCTTTTGACTGACAAGAAGCACCTCTGTCTGGATCTGGATAGATTTCCAACTTGTTGACCCTCATCCAATCCATTACTGCTAACAGGCACTGTTTTAGAACAGACATAGCTGAATTCATTAGCCTGAGATAGAAAGGAGAGATAGAGCTGGGTATCATCAGCATACTGGTTTATATTTGATGCCTATATTTTTGTTGTTAATTGCCATCAAGTCCATTTTCACTTTTGACAACCCTATGGATGAGAGACCTCCAAGATATCCTGATACCAACTGTCCTGCTCAGGTCGAGCAAACTCAGGGCTCTGGGTTTCTTGACAAAGAGATGAAGCAGGTGGATGGCTTGGAGCGACCTCTGGCCACTCCAGCCACAATCAGCCCCTGATCAGCCCAGGACTGCAGCGATTGGATGCTGCTGTCCCAAAGCCAGACATTGGTGTGGTCCTGAATGGGCCACCAGCAAGGAGCAGCTGTTCCTTTTAGGGTGGGCCTTGGACCACCTTAAGCAGTCTCAGAGCAGCTTCCAGCCATGTTGGGGGAGTGTGCTATCTGCACACCATGCACACAAAGCAAATGGATGCCAATCTATTTGGCCAATCTGTTTCAGGCTTGAGTCTCTCCACCTGTAATGTGGTCTTCCTCTTTTCATACTGCCTCCAACTTTACATCTTTTATACATTATCATCTTTTCTAATGAATCATGTCATCTCATGGCCTCAGTTTGATCGTTTTGGTTTCTGGGATGACTCAGGCTTGAACTGATCACAGATCTGTTTAGGACCCCATCTAGGCCATTTAGCCAGTCCATAGTAACTTGTGAATTCTCCACCACCACTACCACATTTCAAATGGGTTGATTCTCTTTCTTTCAGCCTTTTCTACTTTCACTGTCCAGCTTTCACAATTATACATAGAAACATTCTATAAAATTATAGTATTCATCCAAGAAACTGACCTTCATCTCTGTTGTTTTGGAACAGGGCTAGGGAACTATGTGTGGGCCAGGAACCAATTTTCCTACAAGCCCTGCCTCCGTGAGCTACACCTTCCACCACAGTAGCCCAAATACATCTGTTTTCAACCCCTCTCAAAATTACAGAATACAGAATTGCTTCTTATTGCCATTTTGAGAAAGAAGGCAGAGGAACACAGAAGCATTTGGGAGCAGTTTGAGATTCTGGGATGTTTGGTGGCAGGTTGAGGTATTTCCACATG
>NW_024815331.1:0-2279 GCF_019175285.1 Sceloporus undulatus
AAGGTGTCATTGCTTTGTGGATTTTAGGTGATACTGCTAGGCTTTAATGGAAAAACACGGAGTTTAGGGGGGGAAAAAAGCTAAAAAAACTGTAATTTTATTGGTACAATGTGTTAAAAACTAATCAGAAGCTAAAACCAGCTGTGAGGCTTATTCTGGCCTGTAAGTCACACTCTGAAAGTTAATACACAGAACTGGGCTTGGAAACTGCAATTCCCAAAATAATACAGAACTATGACAATTCCTCTGCGTCTTACACCATGTATGGAAACAAATAAACACAATATTAATATAGTTTACAGAGTGCACAGACAGAGGCTTGGTTGAAAAGGGATGTACAGTATGCCCAAAACTGATAAAAGTAAAAAGTGTCAAAGAAAGACCAAACGCGTTTCGACAATTGTCTTCATCAGTGGTCCAAAGAACTGTGGAAATAAAGTAAGTAAAAATCAAACACTATGCAACATAAAAGAGACCATATAGCTAGAAATTTATAAATGTATAGGTACCTACTTAAGCCACCTTGTCAGGTAGAGCATGTGGAAACCAGCTGTCCTTTTGGTAAGTGGAAGGTCAACTAAGACCTTGAGTCGTGCCTAAAAAATTAGGCAAAATTGAAAAAATAATATTACAATAAAAGCTGTTTTATATATAACCAATTGCTTTCCAACTTACCTAAGGCTGGGGTATGCCACAAATACTTGTCAGCTCTGATGCTGTTTTGCAAAAGGAAAATTTAAATCCTTTTGCAAACCAAGAACTAATACACCTGTTAGATCTCAACAAAAATCATTCTGCACCGGGTGCGATCCTGTAAGTAATAGCAGGCCCTGCCACAATCGATCTCAATGCCTCACATAAATTGACTATGGTAACATTAGCAAACAGAGAAAAAGAGAGCAAACATTTCAATTACTTATAAAACAGCAGACCAATTGCAGTTGTCATTCAGACCATGGGGTTTCTGTGTTTGTAGTGTGTAAATCCAAAACAATTCCCTGCGCCGGAGTTTTCTTTCAAGATGTACTCCAGTTCCCGGGACTCTTTCTATTGTCCAAAATCTGATATCGGTGTCCGAGTGGTTGCAAAGAGTAAAATGTTCAACCATTGGTGCGGTCATCCTTCTATTTCTGATGCAGCTCCTGTGCTCCGATATCCTTGTTTTTACACTGCGAGTCGTCATCCCGATATAGAGAAGGTTGCAAGGGCATTGGATGGCATATACCACTCCTTTGGTATTGCAGGTAAACAAATCATTCAAGGTATACACTCTATTGTTCACAGGATTAACAAACTCCGTTAGTCTTACACAGTATTTACAAACACTACAATTATAACAAGGAACATTCCCTTTCATTCTCCTCTGTGGTAAATATGGTAGAATCTCTTGAGCTGTGCACTTGCTATGGACCAAATGATCTGCAAGATTCTTGGCACGTTTATAAACAAATAAAGGTTTGTTGAAGCACCCAGGAACATCCTGGAGCAAATTCCAATATTTGAGAATTGCATTCTGTATGTGCCTGGTATTGCCATTAAAAGTGATGGGTATGAGCATTCTGGTTTGTATTACCTCTCTCTCTTTTTTTATAAAAAGGCTCCTTCGTTCCATCCTCCTTACTTTAAAGTAAGCCTGCTTCAAACTCTTTTTAGGGTATCCCCGTACAACAAACTGTTCTATAAGAGTCTTTGCATGTTTATCAAATTCCATCAAACCAGAACAATTCCTTCTGAGTCTGAGGAACTGGGAGTAAGGAAGATTTTGCTTCATGTGATGTGGATGAAAGCTATCATATCTCAGGAGGGAATTTGTGTCAGTTTCCTTCCTATACAAATCAGTTTCCAGTAGAACCCTTTTTTTTTACCACTAGTACATCCAAGAAGTTGATTTTAGCATTATCAAAGTTCAATTCAAATTTAATTGTATTGTGCACACTATTAATGCTTTGTTGAAAATCAAAAAGCTCATTTTCCGATCCATTCCAGATGATAAAGATGTCATCCAAATATCTTTTAAACTCTAGTATGTTAGTTTTAAAGATATTATCATCATTCAATATATGCTGTTGCTCAAAATTATCCATAAAAAGGTTTGCTAACTCTGGAGCAAATTTGCATCCCATTGCTGTACCTGATACCTGCCAGTAATATTTATCCTGGAATGAAAAATAATTTTGTTTGAGGGAAATTTCAGCTAGTGTACACAGAAAGTGGGTAGGGGGAAATTATACATTTATTGATTTAATAAAGGTGTCATTGCTTTGTGGATTTTAGGTGAT
>NW_024815332.1:0-2279 GCF_019175285.1 Sceloporus undulatus
ATGCCCCAGTGAAATGGTGTCCATAATATAGGAGCCAGTGTGGCATAGTGGTTTGAGCATAGTGAACTATGTCTCTGGAGATCAGATTTGGAATCCCAGCTACGCCATGGAAAACCATTGGGTGACCTTGGGCAAGTCACACTCTCTCAGCCTCAGGGAAAGGCAATAGGAAAGCTATTCTGAAGATATTTGCCAAGGAAACCCTGTGATAGGTCTGCCTTAGGGTCACCATAAATTCAAAACGACTTGGAGACACACAATAATAACAACAACAAAAGCAACGTCTATTGTGTAAAATGGCAAAACCAAGAATTGCTCTTGGAATTTACATTGATTTTCAAACCTTGAATGGTTCAATCCACAGACAAAGAAATCTGTAGATACAGAGGGCTATCGTCATCATCATCATCATCATCATTATCATGAAAAAGTAGAGGGTCTTCTTTATCAAATTTGTACCAGGAGGGCGACTAAAATAGTGATGCGTCTGGAAACCAAGACCTTTGGCTTAACAAGGCTATAGGCCTCTTCCCCCACAAAAAACTATAATGCACCCCTGAAAGGAGCTCCTCCCTCTCACTTCTTTTTGTGGAGAGCCTCTTCTCCCCCCACAATGCCCCTCTCTCTTTTCCTCACAACCACAATCACAACAACAACCCTGTGAGGTTGTTCTGCCAGGCAATAGAGACCAGTCCCTCCATGGCCTCCTTCTGGGTCAGAGGAGGGGGATGGAGGGAAGGCCTTGGCAGCCATTGCTTTCTGTGTGTGTGTGGGGGGGGGAGGCAATTGCCTTCATGCCATAGACCAATACCTCCCCCAAAACAGAGTATTCTTTGAGGCCTTTCCTCCTTCTCCCCATGGCCACCTTTCCCTCCTCCTTCTAGGCCTGCCCCCCACAATCACCTTTCCTCTCCTGGCAATGGGAAATGGGGGCTGTAAGACTTTTCCTGTCCCCCTCTGAGAAGCAGCTCCCCTACACAACAGATACTCCATGCCTTCTTAGAGTGGTGGGGGATTAGGGGATGGGGAATTGGAGAGGACCCTGGTTATGTCCCTATAGCTGGATGTGAAATGAGTGCATCATAAATAAATAGATAAACAAATAATCTGCAGAAACCTCCAGAAGTCCCCAGTGCTTTTCCTCATCATCGGCCCATTTCCCAAGAAGGTGTCATCCACACTTCATAAATAAGGCACTTTGACACCGCTTTAACTGCTCAGTGCTATGGAATCCTGGGATTTTTCCTTTGGACACTTAGCCTTCTCTGCCAGAGAGCTCTCATGCCACAACAAACTACAAATCCCAGGATTCCATAGGATGGAGTCAGAAGAGTTAACACACTTTAGAACTGGATTATTTATGTAGTGCAGATGCAGCCTGAGTCGGTTGTAAAAGGGTAGAAGCACCAAAGTTGATTTTTTATCCTGTTAAAAATGGTTTTGCTTTTTAAAAATATAAACAGTTTATTTTTCTGTCTAATCCTTATTCTTGCTTGTATGTTTATTTGTTTATTTGTTTGTATGTTCATTTGTTTGTTTGTTTGTATGTTTAATAGTGTCATTCTTGGTAATATGAGTTATTCTGGTCTGTCTCCTTCCTTCTTGTCTGAAAATCTATTAATTAGGAAACTGGGGAGACTTTTAAAACCTCCCAAATGAGCCACTTTTGGCCTTTTTTGGGGGACTAGCCTCCTCTTAGAAGCCAAAGACTGATGTTTGTGGAGAATAATAATAAGGCTTGTATTAAAACTATTCTCCCATTTCTGATCCCTTTTAAAACCCACGTTTCCCAGAAACAGCAGAGCTTTGTAAGAAAACCCTCTCAGAAAAGAGACACAAAAGACACACAAAGAGACACACTTCCTTGCTTTTTGGCCCAAGGAGCCTGGCCTCCTTCTCTCTCTGGAGCCTCAGGAGAGAAAGAGAAGTCTGTTCAACTGAGGCCTCAGAGAAGGTTCTGGAACATTATTCCCAACAGACACAAGCAAAACAAAATGGCCGCCTGAACACAAAATGGAATTCTGGGAAATGTAGTTTTGTGAGACATTGCGCCTACTCTGTCAGAGAGCTCTGGTGCCACAATAAACTCCATTTCCCAGGATTCCCTAGCACTGGGCCAGGGCAGTTAAAGCGCTCTCAGACTGGACTATTGCTGCCATGTCTTTTGGACCTTTCTTGGCCGCAAACTGTCCATAGACTCAATGCATCTCCTAATTCTGTTGGCAGTCCCTCCCTCCCAACACTTTCTCATTTCCCCCCAAAACCAGAGCAAAGCTGGC
>NW_024815333.1:0-2278 GCF_019175285.1 Sceloporus undulatus
TTTTATGAGATCACAAACCAAAAGCCTTCATTGTCACATTAAATCCTACCATCACTGTAAGGAAAAAAAAAAACTGTTCTTCTTTTCCACAGCCTATTCTGAATTTGAATGAAATAGATTTAAAATAAAATAGCATTGAACAGAAAGAAAGACTTTGTATTTTCTTTCTGTTCTATTCTAAGACAAAGTCAGGAAAGAAAGTGAAGACAGGAGTATCCATTAAGAGTCTAAAACCTTGATTTTAAGAACTGATCACCTCAGTGGAAAAGATGTTTTTGCATACCTTGTTTCTGTCCCAAGTTTGTTTCAGCAGGGAAATAAGGAAGGAGTTTATCACACAGGAGGAATTTCTCTTAATTTTGAATCCCCATAAAATAAAAATATGCTAATTATTAATGTATAGATATACATTTTGAATTGAACAGAAACATATTTGTTGTTGTGTGCCTTCAAGTCATTTCCGACATGACAATACTAAGGTGACCTTATCCTGTTAGACCATATTTAATAGAAATATGGTAGGAATTGCTCAAGACCAGACTTTAGCAGAGAAGGGCTTCTGCTATCTTTTCTTATTTTTTAAATCAGGCTTATAAGAAGGTCCCTTTAAAGACAGGACTGTTTTCACTAAAGGAAGGAATATGGTCATCCTAAGGGGGTCAAACCCAGTTTAGAAATCTACTGTGGCTGTTTGTAGCTATTCAGACAATGGCCATTTCCATTTTTGCTGTCTGAAACACTTTATCTCAGGTTTGTGTGGCCCATAGATGTTTATGGTGTGCAGCTCTCTGGATCCTTTGCCATTGTCTATGCTGTCTGTAACTGATGGAAACTGAAATCCAACAGCCTTTGAAGGTAGAGATGTTTCTCACAACTTGCTTTAATTGAAGGTGCCCAGCAATATTTTTGGATTCTTATGTATGCAAAACAAGTACTACATTTTTTCCTTTGAAACATCCCACAGGTAGTTGCTAGTTATTCACAGAAAGAATAGTCAATACCACGAGTTTGGTAGGGGCTGGAAAATAAATGAAATTATAGGAATAGATATAATTATTGAGCAAGAATTGAGTTTTCCAGCCAATATAGTCTTTCTTCATCATTCTGTTGCATTTAGTCACATAGCCAAACCAGCACATTTTGGGCACATTTCCCAATTAATGTCTGGTATGATTAAAATAGTTCTGGTTCCAGTTTAAGCCAATTATGAATCCACAGCCACCAGAATGATTAGAAAATGCCACACTGTGATGTTATTGTTGTGGATAAAGCAGCTAAAAGGATCCAAATTTGTCACAATGAAGTATACCACCAATTATATAAATCAATAGACACTCAACTGTAAATTTGTAGTGGTTATTATTTATTTTTACAGGAGCAGCTTACAATCATAAATCACATCCACACTGCGTTCCATTCAAACATGTAAGCTGACAGGTGTAGCTAATTATCAAGTAAATACAATGCTGCAGGTATATGAATTCTTTCTTCCTATTATTGATAAAAGAAAAGTGAGGCATACTCATGTGTAACAGAAGAATTACAGGGAGTGTTTACCATATGGCTCCAATATGTTATATCCACTTTCAAGCTATATGTGTCTCTTGGCTAAAGCCATAGGGTAATCAAGATGGGTAGCCTTTCATAAATGTAAAGGTACTATTAAAGCTGTGTTTCTGTTTTTACTGCCATAGAGGTAGTGTTTATATTTTCTGCCTCAAGCCATTTTCAGTCAGGAATGCAACAAAAATAAAAACCCATGAGTTCCCCACATTATGGTGCTCTGTGCCAGAGTACAGTGTTTCCTCAGGCTGCATAAGTCCCAGATCAGCAGAGGCAAGCAGAACACTACTTCCTGAGCTGATGTCAAACATCTGAGTAGATATGTAGTCTAGAGGCAGAGTATAAACTCTGCATTTGCAAGGTCTGGGGTTCAATAACTTTGTCTTTCTTTCTTTCTTTCTTTCTTTCTTTCTTTCTTTCTTGAATGTATACTCTATCTTTCTTTTGGGATGGGACCCAAGCCTTGACTTCTGCAGTCAAAAGGGTAGCAGATAGTGAGGGAAACACCACTTCTATGTCTATGCATATTAGGCTGGATAAGCCAATGGATTCCAGTAGCCTGGACCAGTCCTATATCAGGCAGTGAAGTAGCTATTGTGGCAGCTGGTGGCTACCATGTCAGTGGAGTGATGAATCCATTCAGAATTTAATTTCAACTTTCAAGGAGTTATTGAAGGTGCTGAAACAGTTTTAGAAGTCAGGGTTCAGCATGTTA
>NW_024815334.1:0-2278 GCF_019175285.1 Sceloporus undulatus
ATATTGGGGTCCACTACGCCATTCCAATCTCCCATATAAATCTGCTGATCAAAATCGTGTTTCTGTAATTCTTTTAAAAGCTTCTTATAGAAATTGCCTTTATTCTGTAGTGGGCCATATATCCCTACAATCAAGGTTTTCTTTCCGTTTATTTCAGTCTCAATTCCAATATATCTCCCATTTGTATCATTAAATATTTCCTTAGCTGCAATTGTATTTTTAACATAGACGGCCACTCCGTTTTTCTTTTTCTTTCCTGAACTTATAAATGCTTGGCCCAATTTTGGATTCCTTATATATTTGGTATCCTTTAGTCTTATTCTAGTCTCTTGTATGCTTACTATTTCAACTCTCTCTTTCTCTAATTCATGGAAGATTTTCTTTCTCTTGTATGCAGAGTTCATTCCCTTCACGTTCCATGAAAGGAATTTCATCCTCTTTCTTTTTCTTTTTTTTTTTTAATTTAACTTAATCTCAGTTACTTTATATTCCTGTTTCGTCTCCTTCTTCTAATTCCTCTTCTTGTCTTTGTCGCTCTGTCTCTATCTCCGAATTGAGATCTCTTAGATAAAGGTCTCCCTCTGATATTCCTCCTACTGCTCCTTTCTCTTCTTCTTGTAGCTCTTCTCTATTCACTTCTTCTTCATTGTCAGGGTTTTTTTTCCTCCTCCTGAGGAGCATCTCTTTCTTCAGCCTTCCGTCTTTCCTTCTCCCTTCTCTCTCTGTTTCTTTCTTCCTCCTCTCTGAACCATTTATTGTAGAAAGCCTTAGCCTTCTCTGGAGAATCTATCTTCGTCTGTTTCTGCTTCCATAGAAAGGATATTCCCTCCAAGGGTTCCCACCTGTATCTGATTTTCCTCATTTGTAACATCCTTGTTAGTAATGTGTAGTCTCTCCTTCTCCTTAACGTTTCAGCCGGCACATCTTTAAAAATCTTAATTTCCGCTCCGTCTATTGACACTTTCTTATCATAGCTTTCTTGTATAACCTTATCTTTGAACCTCTCCCTTATAAAATAAACCACGACGTCCCTAGGCAAATTTCGGTTTCTTGCTGCCGTCGAATTAATACGGAAGATCTTATCCACCTCTGCGTCCACATAGTCTATTGTACTCATGAGTAGTTCAGCCAACATTGGGATGACCTTGTCGTATAGATTTTCGTTGAATTGTTCTTTTAAACCTCTGATTTTAATGCATTTTTCCCTGTCCTTGGCTTCTTTCAATCTCTGTAGATTTATTTCGTGCTTTTGTGTCTGTTCTAAGTCTTTAGTTATTCTCTCCACTTTTTCAGTTCTATCTTCTAATTCTCCCATCTTTTTGTTCATTGTCTTCATATCTGACATCATTCCTCTCATAGTATCATTTAATTCTTCAATATCTCTTCTAAAGTCTCGTCTTAATTCGTCCCTTGAATCTTTAATCTCTTGTCTGATATTTGTTTCAATTCTTTGTATAGCCTCCAAAATTTTACTATTAGAGTCTGGTGTCTTCAATTCTATCGATGCTCTTCTTGCTATCATCTGTCTCGGTTCCCCTTGTCCTTGTGTCTTCTTTTCTCTCTCTCTTTCCCTTGCTGCCATTTCTCTTGTAGTCATTGTCATTGTCGTATACATTTTACTCATGTTATTATTAATAATATCTCTGTTATTTTTATTCTTTTTCTCTCACCCTCTATGTATCTAGTTTGTTTTTTGTTCAGCTCAAAGCTTCCCTCTTCAGTTGCTTTAATTATTCTATAAATTGTTTATTATAATGAAAGATTAAACGACAGCGTTATCTTGATGCCAATGTTGCAATTACTCAAAAAAAAGAAAAGAAAAAAAAAACTAGGGCTAATTTGTAAATATATTCTTTTGCACTGTCCAGTGGGATTAAACAAATCAAGAGAAGGGAGACAAAAACAAATAACACCAAAAAGTAAGATGTAATAATCTTTTTGTCCACAGTGTGGCACTATGTCCTTATTCAATAGCGGTTCCCTTTTCTTACTTGATTACTTGTACAGCTATTATATCCCTTCTATTCCACTGGGTGGCACTATTCCGTAAGTTAAGTCTCCGCCTGGGCAAGGTTTCCCTCTTTCTACTTTGTTTTCCCTTCCTTTGTCTCTTCTCTTCCTCTAAACCCTCTTCTCCACCATTAACCCTCCTCTAGCCACAATGGCCTTGAAAACGCCGACTAGACTTCAACAGATAGAGGTAAGGGCTTTGTTTATTCCCCCCTTTTCAACTCTAGAACTCTACTTGAAATGCTTTCCCAAAACAAAAGGCAAAGTA
>NW_024815335.1:0-2278 GCF_019175285.1 Sceloporus undulatus
GTAAAGATTTTAGTATTGGTGTAATATGATCTGATCTCGATGTTCCCGTGATCAATCTGGCTGCAGCATTTTGGATTAACTGAAGCTTCCGAACTTGGTACAAAGGTAGCCCCATGTAGAGCGCATTACAGAAATCTAAACGAGAGGTTACCAGTGCATGCACCACTGTTTCAAGGTCTTTCCGAGCCAGGTAGGGGCGCAGCTGGCGTATCAATCGAAGTTGGTACCAAGTACTCCTGGCCACCGCCTCCACATGCGATGTTAACTGTAGGGAGGAGTCCAGGAGCACTCCCAAACTGTGGACTTCGTCCTTTAGGGGAAGTGTGTCCCCATCCAGGACAGATTGACAAATCTCCCCACCCGGCCCAGGAGTTCCTATCGCAAGTACCTCTGTTTTCTCTGGATTCACCCTGAGCTTGTTTTCCCTCATCCAGCCCATTACCGACTCAAGACAGGCATTTAGAGAAGAGACGCCATCCTTGGTCACTGCAGCAGTCGGGGACACGGAGAGATGGAGTTGGGTGTCATCAGCGTACTAATAACACTGTGCCCCGTGTCTCTGGATGATCTCTCCCAGCGGCTTCATGTAAATATTAAACAGCATAGGAGACAAAATAGCGCCTTGAGGGACGCCTGATGTCAGCTCCCGCTTACGAGAGCAACTGTCTCCCAGCATCACCATCTCGAATCTACCCGAGAGGTAGGATCTGAACCACTGCAACATAGTGCCCCCGATACTAGCCCAGTCACTCAGTGAGTTTCTATGTTGGAGCTGGGATTCGAACCCTGATCTCCAGAGTCGTAGTTGCACTATACTCAAACCACTAGGCCACACTGTCTCCTACAAAATGGACATTGTTTCACTGGGCCATTGTATGTCATGGACTTGGCCCAGCTTCCTCATCCATGGAGGTCATTTTAGAAGCCCCCTTCTCCTCCTCCCGGCCTCAAAAGGGATGTTGAGGAGCCTGGGAGACCCCAACACCAGTTCCGAGACCAGCTGCATCAGCTCGGCCAGGGAGTCTGTTAGGCTACGGAGTGGACAGTAGACCAACAGAATCCCCAGACTGTCCCTAGTCTTCAAAGTCAGGTAAATACACTCAATGTGGTCATTCTTCCGGATAGGTTTCCTAGTCAAGGTGATGGCACATCTATGGACCAGAGCAACTCCTCCCCCTCGCCCACTCTCCCTCACCTGTTCCTTATCAGTAAACCCAGCTGGGAAGGCCTTGGCACAGGTCACACTACTGTCATCTCCCAGCCAGGTCTTTGTAAAGCAAGCCAGGTCGGCTTTTTCATCCTCTAGCAGATCGTATATTATATGAGATTTGTTTTTAACCGACCTGGCATTGCAAAGGAGCAGTGTGAGGGTTTGTGGTATGGTTGGGTCGACCCATGGTTCTTTTGGGCTAACAGGACGAGCGGACGACAAGATAGATATTAAGCATCGATCTCGTCTTCTTCTATGTTTCATCCTCGTCCTGTTAACGCTATATCTCCCATTGCCCCACATACTACTAATTGGCATAATGCCGCTGCAGTCCATCCCGTTAACATCCTCTTTGTCCATAGTGTCAGCTCCCTTCCCTTCCCGAACTTCTCCCATCGTCATATACAACAACAGAGATAATATCGATATTTGGAGAAACAGACTTAGTAGATGGTGGCTAGTTTGAATTACAATTTTCAATGGAACCATTTCAAGGTATAGGCGATCAGTTTTGCTTATCCTGCTTTCTACCAATTAGTTGTAGTCTCGTTCAGCCAGGTGTCCCCCATAATCCTATATCTGTGCATTTCATTTTTCTGCCCTCAGTGCAGTAACTTACATTTCTCTATGTTGAATTTCATTTTGTTAGCTTTGGAACAGCTTCCTAGTCTATTCAGGTCATTTTGAATTTTGATCCTGTCCTCTGGGGTATTAGCTACTCCTCTTAATTTGGTGTCATCTGCAGATTTGATAAGTATGGCCCCAATTCTGATGTCCAAAGTTGTTGAATAGCACTGGGCCCCGGACAGAACCCGACTGGACACCCCACTGGTCACTTCTCTCCAGGATAAAAAGGAGTCATTGTTGAGCACCCTTTGGGTTCAGCCAGTCAACCAATTACAAATCCATGTAACAGTTTCCTTATCTAGCTTGTTTCATGTTTTTGTTTTATATACAGTGGTACCCCGGGATACGAATTGATCGCGTTACGAAATTTCCGGGATACGAAAAAGCTAGATTGGAAAAAACTGTTCCGGGTTACGATATTTTTTTCGGGTTACGAAATTT
>NW_024815336.1:0-2278 GCF_019175285.1 Sceloporus undulatus
CCAGTAGTGCCACCAATTATGCTGAAACCACTTTTAGTCTAATTTTACCATTTTACCTCAAGTGAAAAAATAATTATCAAGGGCTGGATTCACATATTCATGGGCAAGAACCTGCAGAGTAGGAATGAAAAAATGGGGATATTGATTTGAATGTAGATGGGCAGTGAATCCACTATATATTTTCCTTGATACCTTCAAGGGGCTTTTGAAGGGGCTGAACCTTATCCAAAAATGCATTCAGCAATATGGATTTCTCCATTAAATTCGGGACTAAAAGATTTATTGCCTTACATGATTGGAGTCACATACAAATGTGCATCATGTTGAAAGCAAAGGAAGTGCCACAGTTCTGTTGCGCTCCCCTACATTCAGAGAAGCTATGTTTGGAGGGGTTTTGATCTGTCTAATGGAACAAACAGCCCATGCAGATAACAAGTAAATAGTAGTTCATAATCACAGTAATATAGGCCTCATAACATAATATAGACTGTCAGAATGAAGAACTTAACTGTGCAGTTTTCTTTTGAACTTGACCCAAGGAAGCAGGACTGGATATGGCTAGAAAGAAAGTGATGGAAATCACATGAGCATGTCTAAATACAAGTAATAGGCTATTATCAGTCATATTCAGAGGTGGTGCTGGAAGAGAGGAACAGTATGGTTCTTCTGCCAGCTGAGTGTCATCTGGTGGAAGTTCTTGGCAATGGGGTCTACTTCAGTCTGGCTCTCTTGATTCAAGTATAACTGGAATGGTACACATTTTCACCCTGAGGGACACACAAGCTCCCTGGAACTAGGTCAGGTGTGTGTGTACCCGCTATGGGCAAAGCCAGAGAGCTCATTGTTCTGTGCCTTTATGCCATTTCTGACTTATGGCAACCCTAAGGTGAACCTGGGAGCTAGCATATTGTAGTGGTTTGAGTATTGGACTATGACCCTGGAGATCAGGATTTGAATCCCTGCTAGGCTATGGAAACCCACTCGATGACCTTGGACAGGTCACACTCTCATCCTTGGAAGGCAAAGGCAAACTCCTGCTGAACAAATGTTGCCGATAGGTTTGTCACAGGTCAGAAATGATTTGAAAGCATACAACAAACTGTGATCCTATCACCTTGGTTGCCTTTGCCTCCCTTGGGGACTCAGTGTGTAATTTATCCAAGGTCACCCAATGGATTTCCATGACTGAACAGGAATTTGAACCCTGATCTCCAAAATCAAAGTCCAGTGCTCAAATGGTTACACCACACTGGCTCTCAAAAGAGCCCATTCTCTCACATATAGCCCACTTTGCTATTCCCACTCTTTCTTCACCTCCTTTCTCGCATATGCACCATTCACACACATGTGCATGTCCACATTGCCCTAGCATCCTTCAGGTATGACATCTTGAATATATTCCAGGCACCTTGAGATGGTGATTTCTCAATAACTGATGTCTCACTTTTTTCCATAGTTGATGAAAGATAAACAGAACTAAATAAGACAAGAGCTAATGAAAACACCTCTAACCATCAATTGGAACAGTATATACAGCAAATATGTATAGAAAAATGATCCCAGTGTAATGGAATCAATAGAGCGCCAACATGGCTTAGCGGTCTCTGCACTAGACTGACTCTGGAGATCAGGGATCAATTCCTGGCTTGGTCATGAAACCCACTGGATTATCTTAGGCAAGTTACATGCTTTCAGCTTCAAGGAAAGGCAAAGGCAAACATCCTCTGAACAAATCTTGCCAAGAAAACACAGTGCCAAAAACCCTTAGGGGCTCCATGAGTCGGATACTACTTGAAGGCATACAACAACAACAAAATTTACAAAAATGTAGAAATATTTAAATACCAAATAAAATGTATAGGAACTGCAAAGGTAATATAAATAACAAGCCTGTGAATAAAGATTACAAAAACAGACGAAAACAGTAATTTCAAATGATGAGTTCAGCGACATCAAATAAATAGCCCAAGCTGATAATGAGCAAGTAATGGTTCACAGTCACAGAAATGAACGTTTTAAATAGAATCCCATCGAATCATAGCACAGAGTGTAGAAACACTTAATAAAACTATTACATCTACTCATAACATCATCTGTGGAAACAAATGAGAAACTCAGGTCTATGAATACTGTTACTAATTCCAAAAGATATTAGAACAAACAGCCCATGCAGGTAAGAAGTAAATAGTCATTCCCAATCACAGTACTACAAGCCTCATAACATATAGTCTTGTGGAAACACAAAACAGACTACTCAATTTATTCATAACATAGTCTG
>NW_024815337.1:0-2278 GCF_019175285.1 Sceloporus undulatus
AGTGAACAAGAAAATTCTGCCATACTAAAAAGACAGTAGCATGGAAGTAGCACATCATAATGCTCTCTCAAGTCCATGACCACAGAGACATTTCTACACATTTCCTCTAATACTGAAAGAGTTATGGAAAGTAATTCAAGAGAAAGTTCAGGTGCTATTAATAGCATTGAATTGGCCACAGAGACAATGGTTTCCTATTCTGCTACATTAGGCAAAGTTCTACCATGCTTTTTTCTGATGTCAGGGGATCTGCTACATCAAGATTCAGTATTATACCCAATCGCTGGAACAAACCACTTGAGTGGTTTCCATGGCATAAGTGGAATAATCCATGTTATTAGTGGATTGATTCTGTGCACATTCAAGAATAACACACAGTGAATACCAGCCCTTCATTTCTGTCAACCTTTATATTAGCATTTCTTTGGACTCTTTCCAAGTAGGAAACTACTGTGGGCTTCTGCTGGCTGAAAAGCAGAATCCATTAGAGATAGGAGAAGATACTCCTCTCATTCTATGCATTCCCTCTGTTGTCCAAAAGATATATCCTAATAAACCCTCAGGAGCCAGTTTTCAGACAGCTCCAACAGCTGTAGGAAAGAAGTAAGTAAGTTGTGTCACATTGGCACTGACCCACCAGCACTGCGCTGAATTGGAGGCCAAGTTTTCAAGCTCCACTAATATATGCCCCCTGCTCCCATCTGATTATTTATATTGATTCTGTATGTTGAATCATCTGCTTCAGCACTATCTAGTCAAACAGGATTTTCAACTAAGGTATTTAAATGTCCTCAGCATTTTCAGTAATATCCCTAATTGTTAAAGATACTTTAGTTTTTATTTTCCATTACACCTCATAGATTTTCTAGAGTGTCTGTTTTCTTACAGTTTGTTTTGGTGATAGCACAAAGTTAGATTTTAACTAGAACTCCTCTGCTTTCTTAGTGCATTTTTATGTTTTCACTGACTTTCTGCAATTTTTTTTCCATTCATGATATAACTTAGTCTTTTCATATTTATATAGAGTTATGTTCTTTATTGTTCCTTTGGCTTTTTCTAATATTATTTTCTCTCAAATACTTATCATTAAGGTTTCAAATTTTATTAGAATTTTTTTCTGCTTTTCTACAGATTTTTAAAAAAACTTTATTGTATTGTTTATAGATCAGGCATTTTATAATACTTTCCATGGTAATTAATTTTACTAAAATTCCTAATTTTTAAAAAAAAAAGATATATTAATTCTTGATATACTGTATATGCTCATGTACAAGTCAACCTCATGTACAAGTCAAGGAAAGGTTTCAGGGTCAAAATCCTGGATTTTGATATGGCCCGTGGATAAGTCACAGGTAAAACTTAGATATAAGAAAGGATGAAAAGAGGGAAATATCACTTCCATCCCTCCTTCTCCTTCTCTGGACCACCAAACACAACTTTCCTGGGGCTGGAGGAGTCATTTTAACATTGGGGAGGAAAGGAAGTGGAGTTAAAAGGGGTGTTTATTTGATGGGAAAAGAAGGCTTTCAGATTGGACTGCAAAGGGCAAGAAAGTGGAGCTAAATGGGGTGTTCCTTTGAAGGTTTTCAAATCAGATTGGAAACTCTTTCACACACACACCTGCCTCGAGGCACAAAGAGTAGGGCATCACAGGGGGTGCTCGCTTCAATATTGGCCCATATAATGTCAACCCAGGATTTCAGGCTCAATTTTGTGGCATAAATTTCTCAACTTATAGTTGAGTATATACAGTATTTTTTATCTGACTTGGACAACTAAATAATCTAACTCTATATGATACACAGTTAAGATCCTATTGCACAATTGTCCTGTAGAAAAGCAATCCCCCAAAATACTGAATTCATACATACTTCAACTAGCCTTACAACTGCAGCTGGGGATGATGACCGACATGTATTGTTGGAAGAGGCGGAACATGGTAGAAAAAACTGCACCTTTTGCTGTCTGCAGTGTGTTAAACTATATGCCTGTTCTGTAGCCACTCACTAACCACAAGGTTGTGAGTTCAATACAGCCATAGGCTGTGGGTCAACTCAGCCTAGCATCTTTCCAAGGTCACTAAAATGAGTACCCAGCTTGTTGGGGGCAATTAGCTTACACATTGTAAACTTCTTAAGGAGTGCTTAAGTGCACTGATAAGCAGTATAGAAATATACTTGCTATTGCTATTAATAAGCAATACTGCATGGCAGGGGGTTGGACTGGATGGTCCTTGTGGTCTCTTCCAACGATTCTATGATTCTAATACTAATAATAT